>NC_083777.1:10732004-10754504 GCF_963514075.1 Conger conger
GGCACCCTTCTGCAGATAGGCTGGAATTATTTATCTCATCCATCCATTTATACAGCTGCATTGTAACTGGTTCAGTGCCTTGCTCAGGGGAACAAGTGTGTTGTCTCTCCTGGGATTCAAACCCAAAACCCCTGATTCGAAATACAAACGCAGTTCCTCATTCTGCCACACTGCTGCCAGGGGGTTTTCACTGTATCTGGGCCTTTGTGGTGTAGTTCTCAGAAGACTCGTGCTCGGCTAAAGCTAGCTTACCGTCAGCCAGTCGTATTTTCTACACTTTCATAACAGCCCCCCTGAGCCAACTTTAACCATGAGACTACCGTGCACATCCGATTTACCACTGCTCTGTAAGCGTGTCACCCGTCATTTTGTCTTCAGCAAATCAATCATGTCCGTTTGAAATCAGTAGACATTTTAAAAATAAAGTTATGTGCTTGTATAGTAGCTACCAAAGCTCATGAAAAGTGTGCATAGAAGCCAGTCGCTAACTATATGAGTTGTTCTGCCCTTTGAAAACAATGAATTCATTTAAAAAAATGCCTTTTAACCTATAGTTAAGAGGCGTACAGCTTCATAAGGGGTACAAATGTAGCATGGAATCAAGTGTGAAAATGTATGTAAAAAATGATGTGGAAGCGGCAGTCTGTCTTCAGGTTAAGCTCCTTGCTGGAAACCTGCATGGCCCCTACGATTTAATGTGTACATTTAAAGCATTTAGCAGCTGCTCTCATCCTGAGCTACAGAGATACTTACACAGATGGCATTTTTACATACAGTAGTGTCTATTAATATGGTTGGATGTTTACTGTAGTAAATCCGCTTCCTCAATGGTACAGTGGCAATGTGCACCTGGTTATCTAACCAACCATAAAAATTAAAAATACCTAATCGTTTGGATTAGAATACTTTTCTGTACTCGGCTGATCTTGTCTGGTGCAAGTGAGCCAACCAAGTGGACCGGAAAGGATTTGCACATTGAGAGCATTTCATAGGTTGCAGTACACCAGGCAAGCACAGTAAAGCGTGTTTGAATCCAAAACACGTACCTGTTTGACCCAGGCCAAAACAACTGCCTAACTCACCACCTCGCCAGGGAACAAAGACAAGGGGGGTCACCGGTTTTCAGATGCCCGTCTCCACTGCCCTGACATCAGGATCCAGGGCGCAGTCTGCTGGGGAGGTCACAGGTGTGAAGGGAGCTGGTGGTTGAGCACAGAGCTGGTGAAGTGTGAACTCGCTGCTGAGTGCAGGTGCCACCGTTTTGGGTTATCACTGGAAACCTCACGGGCGATCTTCATCTGGTGGAGCTCGACAGTCTCAGTAATGTGGGAACGGTGACTGTTAGTGCGTGTTCTGCAGCTCACCCAGAATGCACACGCAAGGTAAACTGCTCTCGGGTCGTTCTGATGTGAGCGACTGTTCATGATTACATTTCATTATTCGGTTTTTGTTCTTTGCATTTGTTAATTTAATAGATGTATGCCATTCCATTACTACCCTTGTTATCGGTTGTAATATTATAATTTAGTAGGACAAGCGTTAGTGTGCAAAGGAAGTGGGAATTTCCCTTTGGTTTTAAATTTCATCTTGTTTTGTACAAAACGATGTACTGTATATGTTGTACATATACTGTTGCATACTGTACATACTGTACACATGCATGCATGCAGGCCAATGTGTGCCGTGTTCCCATGTCAGCTTGCATGTCCACATACATGCCTACATACTTGTGTGACTGCGTAGACCTAGCCTTTGGTCATTATTCACAAACTTTCTTTTATGAGTATGGTGTGGGCCTATGTTTAGTGTTTTGCATACCGACAAGATTCCCTCTGTATGAGTGACCCAGTGGAAACCCCTGGCAGCCATCTTAGGAGAAGCTGGTTAGCACGGGTGGCGGTACTGAGAGGGTCAGATCGAGGAGTGAGTAGTAGGCCTGGGTGGGGGTGCAGGTTGCTGAACCAGCAACCTTTCAGGTCCTAGTCATGTACCATAGCCACTAGGCTACAGGCTGCCTCTACTTGCTCCAGCAAGTGTTTAAATGGTGTCTGTAATGTGATGTAATGTGTCCTTGGGACTTTTCCCCACCATAGCTACTATTGTTTATGGCCTGTTGTCACACGCCAGCTGGTTAGGTGGGGTTCCACCTTGTACCTGGGTGCAGTCCCTGTTTCATAATGGGCGGAAAAGGGTTTGGTCCTGTCAGTCAGTCACTCTAGCCTCGGAAAGAGCTAGGAAGGGCCTGTTTTTGGAAAACGCAAACACAAGTTACCGTGGAAACCTTCACCTCAGGAGAGCAGTGTACTGTACGTGCGTGTGCTGGTTAAACATTGTTTACAATGGTCTCCCTGTGATAAGGTATCAAGTTTCGTTTTTGGTGGCAAGACTAAAAAATGTATCCCAATTTATTTACACTTCTGCTTTGTCTCTCTCCTTCCCCCTCAGAAACTTCGGAATTTCCAGAGCCTCAGTTGTCCTGGGTTCACCGGGTCCGACACCCGCCTGTCAAGCCACTCTCCGCCCAATTTCCATAGCACCAGCCAATGCGAGACTGATTACATGTCACCATGTGACCTGGGGGCGGGGCCAACGCTGAGAGCCAGGGACGGCGGAGGCAGCAGGACGGAGCTGTCCTATGAGGAGCTGGACACTGAAGGCTTTGAGGCGGGGACCGCCAATGGGGAGCAAGGCGACGCCCCCTGGGAGGGGTCTCACAGGGCGGAGAAGGACGCCTTCCAGTTGGGGGGCGAGTTGGACATCGAGCAGATTGAGAGGAACTGAACGAGACGCCCCGTCCCCCCCGTCCCCGTCCCGTTCTCCGGCAGAGCAGGGGCATCCGCGCAAGCCACGGACAAGCAGGGATGGATTTGCGGAAGTGACGAGGGCGAAGCAAGTGGGATTATGGGAAACGGCGAGACCACGGCCTCGGCCTGGTCGCTGTGGAGGTGTTTTGATTGACAGTAGCGGCAGGAGACTTGAGCGTGAGCTCCAGAGGCTAACGGACACGTGAGAGAGAGAGTTTGTGCGACTGCTTTGTATTTCACGGAGATATCTCGGTCTGCGTGGACACAGAGTGGGAGGGGCTCGGCGGTGTGGGCGGGGATGACGGGTGGGGCTTGGTGAAGGAGGCGGGGCTAGGGGCTGGTCTATTCTCCATCAGTCTGAAGGCGTCCATGTATGTATAACGGAGTGAGCGACCAGGAGCTTTGTACAAATTAATGGAAGCAGGGAGCTTTACTGGTGACCCTGTGTGAGTTCCTCCATTTTAACAGGAGCAGATGATGACCTGAAGGAGAGATTGTACCCCCCCCCCCATTCTTCACTCACAGACAGACATGCGTCCTCTCGCTGTGTAGCAAAATGATCAAGCTTCTGTTTCAGATGAAAAATAACAGGGATGTTTGTCTGACAAATTGTATCCTCTTCCTTCCTTTTGATAAATAATGCTTAAAGCATTTGTTTCTTTTTTGTCTTTTTACTATTTTTTAATACACAAATATTTCTATTTGAATAAACAACACTGTATTTTAATTTCACTGTTTCTCCTAATATATATTTTTCTAATGGTCAGATTTTTTAAGGATGTTTCAATATTGTTGCCAGAATGAAAAAAAAAAAATGAAAAAAAGCAGGGACAAGACTACTCTTTCTTTAACAGCACAGATGACGAATAAAGAGTGCATACTATTTCAGTCGTGGTCACGTTTCATTCTGCCTAAAATGGCAGCATCGTAGCACGCGGGTTTAACGCTTTGGTGCTCGAGGGCCGCAGTTTTCAGTGCTGGGTTTCAGTGACTTGTAGAGCCAGTGATATTAAAGCCACTGATTGGCTAAATAATCCACTCATCATGTTCCAAAGGCCTTGATGAGCTGCTCGAAACCACAGAACCTGCTTGGACTGCAGCCAAACAGACTTTGATACCTGCTTACTTTGATACACCTGCTCTAGGACTTCGTATCAGGAGAAGGGCAGTTTATTAGGCTAGCATTTTCCATTTTAGAGCAGGGACACACACATTTGATCCCCAAGGCCAGTTGTGCTTTACTGCTGGCTTTTGTTCCTGATAGATAATTGTTTAATTGATTATTGTCAATGATTGGCCAGAGATCCAACTCACCTGGTGTCCCTGATCTAAATCAGTCTCTGAACAATGAGCAATGAAAACCAGCAGCCTTAAATTGCTGAAATGGTGGTTTTGTGGTATACTCCCAGGTAAGAATAATTTAAAAATATATCAGTGGTTCACACTCAAGGATGTTAGTATGATATAAGCATTAATTTTACTGAGCACAAAGCTACAAATGGACACAGATGTTTGAACAGAAGTTTCTTTTAGTTTGCTGTTGAGATGAACACAAAAGGAAGCCCATTTCACTTCTTAATCCAAATTATACAGAGACAGGATTTTCTCAACTACACATTGAGAATGTTGCAAATGGTAATGAAAATACATTTCAGTAGTTAAACTGCTACTGGCAATAATGCAAGACTACTGAGGATACAGACACTTTTGACCGCATCGGGTGTAAGCTGGAGTTTCCCCTGAAATAGTCACGCATTTTCTTTTGGAGAAATGAAATGCGGTGAGCCCCAGATCTGATCGAATGTTCGCAGCAGGATGCAGGTGCAGCAGCCCTAAGGAAGAAGGCATTTGGTTGGACCAGACCGTCGAGGTCTGCCACTTTCATTTTCCACAGCCAGCGGAGAGAGGGCTTAGGCATCTGACGTCAGTTTCCTTCTCTTTGTTGCCTTTCGCCCGGTCTCCCCCGTTCGTTAAGTGGTCCCGCGGGAGCGCGGTGGCATGGCGGGCCGTGGAAAACCCCGGTAAACAGCGGCGCAGGAGGAGGAGGAGAGGCCAGGACGAGCGAAGGCAGGAAATGGCGTCTGTCGCGGGATGGGGTCGCCGGTGCTCCTGGTGAGTTGGGTGTTGCTGATGGGAAATCCTGTCATTTTTTATTTCGGTTCAGGCAGCTTGGGCCCCCCCGTGATGGTCAAGCTGGGGCTTTTCTGAGAGTGGTGACACGCCGGGGCACGTGGGACAGTGGAGGTGGAGGCCATGAGTATAGAGATCTCTGCTTTAGGTGCTCTGATCTCTGGCTTCAGGACTTGGAAGTTAAACTGCCATTGCCAATAAGGCAGTCTTGGGTTTCAGTCCAGACCTGTTGCAGTGTCAGTTATTCCCGGAATATTTGTGTCTTAGTTCATGCTGATAAAGCCCCGGGAGTTTGGGGTAATTGTCCACATCCCGGACTTGAACACCACACCGAGAAAAAGTTATGAGCTTCAGTACCATGTATGCTGTGCACCTGGATGACATGATGGAGCTTTTGGGGAATTCCTCCATCTTTCCCAGCATGCACCCGCACAGTAGGGTTTGCACAGCTCTGAGAGACTAGCTGTCTGGTCTTAAACCCATGTGTGTGTTAGTGGCACTGATGCAGGCTTCCTTCTGGAGCTGGTGTTAGTGTGATGATGGACACACACACACACACACACACATCTGATTGGACAATCAATGTGGACAGCAGTTAATTCCTGGCCTCTGATTGGTGGCCTTCAAACTGCACAGGAGCCATCCTAGCAACGTTGCTTTGTCATTGTCCTGTCTCCGCCCACGGAATGACAGACCCTTGGGTGACCAGTTGCACCCGGTCCCCACAGTTTGGCCATTTTGTTGTGTTACATAAGGCGATCTCCTGGGGAGGAGTGCGGTTCATTATTACCTCATGTACGATGCTATTAGCAGGAAGCAGTTCACAGGGCTGCTGCTTCAGCCAGATGTGGGCTGGCTGCTTTCTTCCCGGTTGTCTCCGCTCTATCCCGGTGGTCCGGTTTAAAGGAAGCGTGGTTGGGGAGTTATTGGAATTCTGCTGGGTACGAAAAAGGACATCTGGTTGCCTTCATATCTTTTAACGAGGGCACAAATGCTGCTGTGCGCTGTCATTACCAAACAAACACAGCCACACACGCACACGTGCATACGATACATACTGAGGTACAGTAGGCTTATAATGGGTGTGTGAGGAAAGCTGAATTCTATTTCTCGCTTTGAATAGGTTCTTTGAATAGGTAATGCCCCTGCCACCATATTTTGCCAGTTCATCTTTAGCCCCCAGCACCTTAAAAAACCACAACGCTCACATAATCCCCTGGGCCGAAAAGATTCCTCTCCAGGGGGGTGGCCCACACAGGGAGAGGGGTTAAGGAGCTAGGTCCTGTGTTTGGTCAGGGGACACCCGGTAGGTTGCAGTGTCACTGCAGGTAATTGACAGTTGGGGAATTTGCATGGGCTGGGTCAGATTTCACTGCACTGGACACGCTCTTTAGACCCCGGCCGTACTGTCGGGGGGGCCTCGAGTGGTATTCTGGCTGCTGCCCCCCCCCCCCATCCAGGCCCAGCGCTTTCTGTGGCCGGGAGTGCAGAGACGCCCCCCTCTACAGGGCGCTGCCCAGCCCCTGTTTTAGGGTCACTCACGGGGAGGAAATGATAACAACGCCACTGAAAGAGAGTACCCTGCTCACAGAACAGAGAGGAGGCCAGGAACGGTGGCCAAAGACAATGCAGGGCTTCATTTCCAGGGGTGACGGTGGCACTCCGGAGGGAGGGGCCGGGTGTCATCCGGTCAGCTGGCTTTGCCACTTCCTGGCCAGCAGGAAGTGCAAGCCAGGGCAGAGCAGGAGATGAAAGTGGATCTCGGACTGGCGGTTTGGAAAGTGACGATGGGCCGACCTGGGCTATAAATAGAGCATTGTGTGTCTGAGGGGGGGGGGCTGAATGCCTGAAAGGAAGGGGAGGGGGAGGTCGTATTATTCAAATACACAGTACCCCCATCTGTTCCTATTAACCGTGAAACACGTGGAAAAACACGGCCATTATTTTCAGAAAAAGCTAAATGTTATGCCGTCAGCAGAAACTTTTATTTCAGGTTAGAGACACAGCGAAGAGATTAGGAGCAAGGGGTGTGATCGTTTATTTTCTTAAAGATTTTTCATTTTGTATTTCAGCCTAAAAGATTTGTGGAATTAAAGAAACAGATTTAGGTCTAACAAACTGAGAAGCGCTTTTAGAAAAAGGCTTATTTTTGTTGGTGGAAAGTGGATTTAAACATTCTCTTTTGTTTATTGACTCTTCTCGTGTTTGAAAGAAAATTGAAGTGTTTAACTCTGTTAGTGAGTAATTGAATATAATAAAAGCAGAGTTGTGTGAACTGAAGAGGCCAGAAAGAGTAGTGGAGTGGGGGAGAGATCTGTGTTCGTGTGGGCCGTGCCTCAGGGCTCACCACACTGCTGTTGTGACCAGGCCTGACGAGGCTTCGAAGCATAAACGGAACTCAATCTGCATTTGGGTTCAATAATCAAAATAATTCAAATGTTTTTAAGATTGTTTTTAAGATTTTGGACCTTATTCCAGAAACATAAACAACATAATTAATCTGACAGTGTGTTCCCCCTGTCCACTTTTGGGTGGGGTGCACGGTAAGGTGGATTACACACACACACACACACACAGACACACACATTGATTAGTCAAATAGTGTGCACACCTTGTTTCCAAGGCCAATTCGGCTTCTGGTTAAAAAGAAATCACAAAACCCAGCAGACCGTGGTCCTCCAACACCTGAGTTTAAAAGCCCTAATCTAAACCAACCAAAATGGTTCCTGAGTGAAGGTGGTACTGTTTTATCTACAGCATACTATCTATGTTGTTCCCCACAGACTTGTGATGTAGTTCCTTGAAGGTGAATGATAATGGAGGACAAATAACAGAAGGGCATCAAGTGCAGCCTTGAACTCTCCGTTCAGTGACAGAGAGAACCCCAGGTCACATGACTCCATCAGTGTTGATCACTGTGCACCAATACTGAGAAGCACGTTGTGATTGCAGAACAAAGTTCAACCACCATACCCTCCTGATGAACAACAAACCATCACTATTTGTGATTTCTTTTTTTTAATTCCACAATTTGTCAGTGCTAAATATTTTATTTGTATTCATCAGGGACAGTGCACCTTAATCCAGTTTCCACCAGAGTTAGCAAATTAGCTCATTTTCATCTGTAGTCCCTAACCTGCATGTCTTTGGACTGTGGGAGGAAACCGGAGTACCCGGAGGAAACCCACACAGACACGAGGAGAACATGCAAACTCCACACAGAAAGGGCCGGGCTGGAACCCAGGACCTTTTTGTTGTCAGGACACGGTGCTACCCACTGCACCACCATGATATGAGACTTCACATGTATGGATTAGCACACATGCCCCTGTAGCCTGTGTCTTTCTGATGTGGAACAGAAAGAAGGGATCTAACGATAACTGAATTATCGAGCTGATATGAATATTGGCTCCTGCAAAGTTTAAGAAACTGCGACTCTGCGATCTTGCCTCCCTCAGTACACGATGTTCTTCTGCGTGAAAGATGCGATCTTCTTGTGTCTGAAAAGTGCAAAAAAGCAATTAGAATTTTCACAGTGATTTTGACTTTATGTCTTACTGACGCAAATTTATTTGATCTCCGTCATTTATTTCAGTTTATCCATTTCACAATCTGTGGCGTTTCACTTTCAGTCACCACCAAACAAATATGAGAAGATACTGTACGATAAGTGAAAGTAGGTTGTATATTTCTATGGAAATGACTGTGCAGTTGGCATAGAGACACCAAGTAAACAATAAAATTCTAACAAAACGGATTGAGTAACGTATTAACGGCTCCTTTTCCCCTCCTTCTACCCTTGGGCCCACGCACATGCTCACGCTCACACACACACACACACACACACACACACACACACACACACACATATGCACACGCACACGTACACGCACACGCACACGCACACGCACACACACACGCTCACACACACACACGCACACACGCTCACACACACACACACACGCACACGCACATACACACACACATTCACACACACACACACTCACACACATTAACACACACATTCACACACAAACACACACACGCTCACACACATACACACATTCATACACGCTCACACACACACATTTACACACACACACACACAGACACACACACACGCAGATACACACACACATTCACACACACACACACACACACATACAGACACACACACACACAAATGCACACACACACATACAGACCCACACACACATTCACACACACGCACACACACACATACACACATTCATACACGCTCACACACACATTTACACACACACACACTCACACACACATTCACACAAACAGACACACACACACGCACATGCACACACACACATTCACACACACACATACAGACACACACAAACGCACATGCACACACACACACACACATGCACATACAGACACACATTCACACACACACACACACATACAGACACACACAGACACACACACACACACATTCAACAAGCTACCAGACATAAATTTGTATGAAAGTTATCCCCACCCCCACCATACACACAACCACACACACACAAGCACAGGCACACATTCAACAAGCTATCAAGCATAAATTAGTTTGAAAGCTATCTCCACCCCCACCAAACACACAGACACAAATACACACACACACACACACACACACACACATTAGGCAGTTATTTTCCCACCCACACAGCTTCACATTAACCAGAAGCAGCATTAGGCTGCGGGACGCATAAAGCTGAGCATTATGCGCACTTAATTAAATGCAGAACCTCACCAATGCTGTACTATGACATCACTGGAGGATCTGGCCCAGCATGCACTGCTGTACTATCCCTCACTGCCCTTCCAGACTGTTGTAATGCTGTAAATTCTTGCCCCCCTGATTCATGAGTCAAATGGCTGAAAGAACAACTCCTTCCCCTGTCTTTATTAGATTTGAACTTTAGCACCTCGTTTGCCCAGATGCGTGTGTGGTGTTCAGAACAGCCCGCTTAACTCTTTTTTGTGTCTGCTTCCCTATGGCTACTGCAGTCCTCCTGTTCTATGGTCCCACACACACAAAATGCCAGAGTGATATGATTTCCCACATCTTAGTACTGCATTTTGCAGAGCTACCATGTCAAAGCAAACATCAACAAATTCACAAAGCTCACTGTGGCAGATGTAACAGATTAGAAATTCTCAGGGGCTGATGGTCTATTAGCCTGCCCGGATGTTTTTGGGCATTCCTCAATGCAGCGAATGTTGAGAGATATCATAGATGGCTATTGTCACTTTGTCACAGATGAAGAGAGACTAGCTGTTTGTTCTTCTGTTAAACAGTAAACGAGCAGCGTGTAGGTTCTCTCTCATTTGCCTTGAGGAGGGTGATTATTACAGCGTTATAAACACCATCCATCTGTCTTAATTGCTGCTTGCTATCACAGCCTATAGAATTTGTGTCATCTTCTGACTCCTCGAAAACTTGGACACAGGCTATCTTCATAAAAAGAGTGAACAGGCATAACTGAAAGATGACTCAGTTGGAAAAACCTCACTGTTGCCAGAAGAGCTGTGTTCAGTTTCATATTGCTTAGATTAAACGGCCGGCAAAATAACTGTTATTAATTCAATACTTCTCATGCTGTTTGGATGGGCATGCGTTTTTTTCCATTTTACTGCTTCTGAAATGCAAAATGCAAAGTGCATGTTAACGAATTCAGTAGGTGAACCTTCAGGTCCAGCTGTTAAAGTTGAGGCTGAACTACCGAGTGAGGAGTGCCGTTTTTGCAAAAGAAATGAAATGAATGATCTGTTATTGCTGTTTAACGTGGAAGAGAAACCCAGTGGTCCTCCATTTTTGATGGAAATTCAAAACCAGGCGTTAGATACGACCGAACAAACCGGCTGACCGCCGAACCGTATGGACGACTCCAGACCGTTTTTGCCTGGGCATGCCTTGCCATATGACTGCTTGTGCTATAATCAATCAGGAAGGATTAGAGCCACGTCAGGAGACTGCAGACTTGCTAAGACCTGCTGTGGTTATTAACATTGATTTATTCCACCTCTGACCCCGGCACCTGCACAGGCTGATCGTTTCCAGTGATAGCGGGGTGAATGGGGCCGCTGTTGGTTTAGAGGCTAAGTGCTCCGGGGGTGCTGAATTAGCCTGGACTGCTTTTCATGTCGTGTCCGTGTATATGAAAATCGTGTGCCTGGGATGGCGCGTCTGCTCAAGGCGGTGATCGCTATCAATACCAATACGATGTGTTTCGCATAACGTCCGACGGAGATTTGCATTTAACCTGAAAACCAGTAAGCTCAGTGTCTCGTGTTACTCAGGCGAGAATCCTGATTGGTTTTTAGAATCATCTGCCGCATAGCCGTTAAAGGTGTAGCCTTGCTCTGGTTACTTTCGTCTTTTTTTGTCTGTAGTGATAAGATGATGTGTGTTCACGACTTGAAAGTAGCTGACAAAGTAGCTGTGTGTGTGTGCATGTTACGTTTGTGTGAGTGTGTGTGTGTGTGTGTGTGTGTGTGCGTGTGTGTGTGTGTGTGAGTGTGTGTGTGTGTGTGTGTGTGTGCGTGCGTGTGTATATGTGCTTTACACATGTATGAGTATCTGTGTGTGTGTGTGTGTGTGTACGCGCATTACACATGTATGAGTGTGTGTGTGCATGTGTGTGTGTGTGTGCGTGTGCATTACGCATGTGTGAGTGTGTGTGCTTTACACATGTGTGAGTGTCAGTGTGTGTGTGTGTGTGTAGCGCATTACACATGTGTGAGTGTGTGTGCATGTGTGTGTGTGTGTGCACATTACACATGTATGAGTGTCTGTGTGTGTGCATGTGTGTGTGTGTGCGCGTGAGTGTGCGTGTAGGTGCATGTGTATGCGTGTGTGCGCGTGTTACGCGTATATGAGTGTGCGTGTAGGTGCATGTGTGTGTGCACATGACACACGTATGAGTGTCTGTGTGTGTGCATGTGTGTGTGTGTGTGCGCGTGTAGGTGCATGTGTATGCGTGTGTGCGCGTGTTACGCGTATATGAGTGTGCGTGTAGGTGCATGTGTGTGTGCACATGACACACGTATGAGTGTCTGTGTGTGTGCATGTGTGTGTGTGTGTGCGCGTGAGTGTGCGTGTAGGTGCATGTGTATGCGTGTGTGCGCGCGTTACGCGTATATGAGCGTGCGTGTAGGTGCACGTGTGTGTGTATGTGTACGGTCGCCTGCTGGAGCTCCTTCTGTTGTCTCTGGTGAATGTGCGGGTCTGCTGAGACTCGCCGTGCTGCGGATGTGTGTGTCACCCTCTGACTGTCCTGTGCCTTCCCATTTCCAGCAAACACAGCCCGACTCGCTTCGCCATTCTGATTCATTTACTCCATGACTGACGTGAAACAGGAGTGTCATTATCTCCGGCTGATGCAAGAGGCTCCCGGCTTCTCTCGGCGAGCGTGTAGCTCTGCGTGAGAGCTTCTTTGTTTACTTTTTATTCATTTTGCGGTTGGTGTGAAGCCAGTGAAAGGAGATGCGTGAGTGTCCTCTGCGCATTCACCGTCTCACCACCAGTTTCCCCACTCAGGCTGAAACCATGTTCCCTTGTGTAAATAAAAAGTATTCCTCAGCATATTTGAAGTATAATTATATGAAATGTAATTACACTTGACATATTATTCAGTGTGCAATAGTATACTTAAAGCATACTTCAGCATATTGTTTTTTCCCATGAGTGGGCCGCCCACATCAGCCAGTATCCTCTTCCGGAGGCCATTTTACTGTTCTAACTCAATACCCACAGTCTCTCTAGTCTCTAGACACTGGTGACTCCACTGCACACTACACTACTCTTTATATTCAACTAGACATACCTTCAGTGTTTTTTAAAACACAATTCAATATTAACTATCATTTTTTTGGGCTGCTTTTGGCATTTCTTTGGGCTATATAGGTCAATCGTGTCAGGACATGCAAAGGCGGGAAAATCTGATTTGAATATGGATTTCTTTTTGAAAACAATGTGTGTGTGCGAGCATATAATGCAATATGATGCATACTATTACTTCATTGCCATTTATATTGCAAAGCCTCTCTTTCAAGCAATGTACAAGATATAGGTTTATACTGAGTATATGGATAGACAGCAAAGGTCATAGGGCATGGAATGGCAACCAAAACAGTCATGATTCACATCAGCTAAGATGGAGAAGAAGGTGTTTATGTGGCCCTTCAACTGGGGGCTTAACAAACAAGCAAACGGAAAGAGCTAATGATATAATGTATATTTGAGGCTTTCCCATTTCCCATTGCCCAGACTAGTCTCTGCTGATGGTCCATGGTGGCATTGTGTGTCTGAGGCGTTCACCTGCCAACACCTCGCTGAGGCTGCTGGAAAACGCAGGAAGGGCAGGATGGCTGCCACTCATTCACGCAGATCACATCAGTAAACATGCGGGGCTCAGCGGGCAGAGCCAGGCGGTAATGGGGTAGAGGAAGAGGAAGACCTAATTACATGGCAGGACGCTGAGTATGCGCTGGGGAATTGCTTATTAAGTGGACGGCTGTCAAAAAAAAAATTGGTATCTTGTATATTGGTGTTTGTCTGTGTTTCTTGAATACTGCCTTTCTAAAAGCAGTATAGTCATGAGCAGAAAAATCCCAAACGAACTGTATAAATTTTCAACTAGATTCAGGGTTTAGCTTAACTGTATTGAGCATTTTTAATTAAAAGTAGATTTAGCTGTATTGAGCTTTTTCATTGCGGCTCAGTGTTCTGTATTTGGAAATCATTTGTCGCTTTTTTACGAATCTGTTCACGAACAGCTGTATGCAATGATGACAGCGAGCATATGGCCGAATTTCCACGGGCGCCGTCAAACGGCCGAATGGTTAGCGATTTGGACGGGGCACAAACAAGTCTTTGTCGACAGCTCTGTGCGTGTGGAACCTCGGTTTTCGTCCCTCCGCTCTCGCCAGCAGGGAAGGAAGCAGTTGAATCGACGGTCCCATTAGCGCACAATAACGCCCGACCCCTAGAGCTCAAACAGGAACTCTGGAGGCTGTTTGGTCTGGAGGACTGATTTCATCTCTGCGGTTCCAAAGTGCCCGCGCGTGTTTATAAGTGTCTAATCTGTTTAAGCCGGAGTCGTTCGCTGGTATTGGTGGGGTTCGCAGACGCACGTGTGCGCGTTGGATACTCTGGAAGGGAAATACGATATGCTTGGTCCTGAGCCACATGTAGGCGGACAGCCAGAATAACGCGGTCTAAATCTGATAGAACAACGCGGTAATACCGCCACTCAGTCACTTATCACCCAGTTCGCTTAACTGAAGTGATGGATGAGTATGCAGAATACATTTGAATGATAAAGGCCAAAGCACATTATTTACTGCTCAAGTGTTGTTTGTGACAAGTGGCGTGGGTTTGGCTGCATTACTGCGGTTGCGTAACCAGTTTTGTTGCCAGTTGCTGGCAGCTGCATTGCAGGCTGGGTAGGTGTGCTGTATTTACACCTGTCATGTGTAATGGCCTGTTTAGAGCCAGTTTGTGTCATGGTAATAGTAGAGGAGTACGATTACTCTGTTTACTAATTATCTTGCTCTCCTGCTGGGTCTTTTTGAACCTGTATAAAACCTGTATGAAAACTGTACTTGACTGTCATTGAACAAATGCTTAGTTTGTGTTGGACATCTCATCAGTGTGCTATATGGAGCACTGTCAGCCTATTATCTTGTTGAGTTATATTGAGCACATTTTTATTGAGTGGCTGATATCAGGTCCTTCAGCTCAAGGTTTCCTGTTGAGCGGCAGGAGCTCCTTCCTTCCATGGCGTTACCTCACAAAGATTCCCCTGCAGAACAGAGGCTTACGGGTCTTGGTTCCACTGCAGACAGCAATCCATGAACCACATTATAAATGTGAACATCGCCCCCTCTTTTCCCACATGTTCTGCCACTGTCCACATACACAGTAATAAAGTTATCTGATGTAAATCGCAGGGGCTGGTTGCTCAGCCATTACATTTGGTTGGAGAGGAGGCCGCTTTAATGGTAGCTCCCGAGACCACAGGCCCTTATATTTAATCCCTGGCCACACTCGTAGTGTCCCTGTGGGTGCCGTTGTTGTTTATGAAGTGGGCTCATAAGCACTCATAAATGCCCCCGGCAGTTTTATCTCACAAAATGGCTCCCTAGTGGAGAGATATACGAGGCTGTAGGATACCCTCTTCAGCTGGCCGTGGAGGCTTACAAGTTTATGGAGGCTCTTTCGGGCTGAGCCAGGGTTAAAGGTCATGGCTGTGCACAAGCGAGTGTGTATGCTGGTGTTTGTGTGCTTGTCTGCATGACTGCCTGCATAATGTTGCGTGTGGATATGTGTATATGTACCCCTGTGTATAGTGTGCAATTATGTGTGTAATTGTGTTTCTATTTGTTTTTGTAAGCGTGTGAGTGTGTGTTTCTGTGGGAGACACCCATCATAATTGAGAGAGAGAGAGAGAGAGAGAAAGCGAGAGAGAGACAGAGAGAGAGGGAGAGTAGTTGTCCTTCACCCCTGTGGCATCCCTTGTTTCAGCAGGTGGTAGTTAGCCTTGGTCTCTGGCTCTCCCCCCATGCTCATGGTCAGCTGAGGAGGAAGTCCTGCAGCTCTGCCTTCTCTCTCTCCCTTCCAGAATTTACTCATCCATCCATCTTCTCTTCCGTCCTGTGGCACCAGAATTCCGGGACGGGCTTCAAAGTGTGTACAGAGGTCGCTTGTTATGAGACCTGTGTCCAGAGCTGAATATAAACCATTGGTCACAAGAGAAAAACAAGACAGGGGCTGCTGGGCAGCTCATTCTGTTAAACCCCCATGGGCTGGTATCTGTTAAGACACTGTTCCAGTGTGTTGATGGGACCCATGGTCTGGTATCTGTTAAGGCACTGTTCCAGTGTGTGGCTGGGTCCCATGGTCTGGTATCTGTTAAGGCACTGTTCCAGTGTGTGGATGGGCCCCATGGTCTGGTATCTGTTAAGGCACTGTTCCAGTGTGTGGCTGGGTCCCATGGTCTGGTATCTGTTAAGACACTGTTCCAGTGTGTGGATGGGTCCCATGGTCTGGTATCTGTTAAGGCACTGTTCCAGTGTGTGGCTGGGTCCCATGGTCTGGTATCTGCTGGGACACTGTTCTACCAGCGCCCCCCCCCCCCCCCCCCCCCCCCACAGGTCAATCAGGTGCCAGCACGTCCCTTTGTGGACCCTGAACACATGACGTTTTTTCCTCCACCTCGTGTCTGTGCGAGCCGGACTCCTGAACTATGGTGTGATCTCAAGCGGCAGTTTCCATTGCAAGCGCATGACTGTCTGCGCCCTCCCTAATCGATAGCAGAAGTGCCGATAGATATGATCAATATTTATCTGACAAATACGAGAGAGAAAATGGGGGAAAAGCATAGAAGAAGAATGAAAGAGGACCAGCGGTCCTCCTGAGCTCTGGAGGAGGGACGGAGGAGATCACTGCACCGGGCCGGCCATTTTCCCTCTTGGAGAAAGCGCAGTCACGACAGGTCCCGGATCCTTCCAGAACGTTGACACAGGAGAGCTGAAGAGCTCTGATTGGCTGTCTGTATCTCTGAGAGTGAAATGGTAGCAGTGCGCCGGGGCAGCTTTTAAAGCGCGTTTCCAGGTCAGCTCTCGGTAAGTAAGCGGAGAGGCCAGGCGCAGCAGCTGGAGCGCGGGGACTTGAGGGTCTTGGCAGGAGTCGTGGGATGATCTCCGGTTACCGGCACTCACACGCACTGGAGTCAAACCGCAACCCCCCTGGTACCCTCTCAGGGGAAGCTCATTGGACGGCATGTGTTGTTTTACGACAGACAGGACACGGCCCGAAACATCTCCCCCCAACCACCGCGCGGTCCGTTTCGTGACAGTGCATGTTTTTGTAACAGATAATTCCCACAATATGTGCGGCTGATTAAATATGCATTCGTTTTGGATTCAAATATTTTTCTATGCTCGATTGATCTTGCCTGGGGCAACTGAGCCAACCGAGAGGACCAGATAGTGGGATTTGCCCTTTTTTAGAGTATTGGTTCCCATACTCCAGACAAGCTCAGTAAAGTGTAGAAGAGTGCACATCTGCTCCGTCTCGCAGCGTTTGAACACAGAGAGCTCTTAAACAGTGTACAGCTTTACACAAGATGTCCCTGTAACCACCAGGGCTGTCAGGTGCCTGTATAAGGTCAAAGATGTTCCACCCATCAGAATGAATCCAGGGGGTACCATCACGAGCCCCTGCTACTGCAAATACACCTGCTGTGCTGAACACAAGGCGTCTTCCTCTGATTCGACTCTGTGCTCCGCAGGAGAGCACACACACCCTCCAGGAGAGCAAACACCCTCTCCAGAATTGGCAACGCAGGTGACCGTTGCAGCATGAGCGTGTTTGGCTATTCCTAATTGGTGAGAAAGAGGGGAAAAAATACATTTTTGAACATTTATAATAATGTAGGGGGTGGTGTTTGGGGGACTTAATAATGGCTGAGGGTGTGAGCTAGATCCACACAGTTACAGAAAACAGAGTGTCCCTCACAGCGACTGAACAACAATCATTCCACTTTTCATTTCCTCAGTTTACCTCCCCTCTCTCTCTGTGCTTTTGTAAGGTTACGGTAGTGTTTCCACATGCCATCCCCACCCACCGAAAGCTTTAAAATTCATCTCATATGGCCGCTCTCCTAATTATTTTTCCACCCGCCAGCTGCGTTTAAGGCCAAGCCGACTTGAATATAAAGACAGCACATGTACAACGGCGTTCTCAGACCGAGATGTAAACAGACCTACATCGCATATAATTTCTGTGTAAACTGCAAATATTTACCCACAGTGCTTGTCTTCCTGTCATTCTGCAAGCGAAGCCGCATTCAGGAAGTAGAGCAATGTGACACGACACGACATTCCTTTTTGGCATTTCGCCAGCACCCATATATTACAAACGCACATGTGTACTCACAGGTTTAAACAAGCAGAGATGACACCGAGGCATAATGTCTTGACTGATAGTACTCGGTATACGGATCTTCCGAGATTATGTTAAGTGCGGCGGAGATGTTGAGAAGGCACTTCTTTAAGGAGCAAACAGGTTCAGGGAAATGGCGGTGGATATAGCAGGGGTCGGGTTAGTTCAGCATGAGCTGAGCTGAGAGGTTAACTGGCCTGCTTTAAACCTGCGGTGGAACATGGCCGTGTGCAGTGACTGTGCCTGCATTAGGGAGGTCCACCAGTGGGGAGAGAGGAGGGACCGTTTCCATTTAAAATTAGATTCACACTTTCTACATTCAAACATGGGCCCAATTCCATTTCGGTTCATTCAATTCAGGAACTGAATTCGACCGAACTTGAGTTTAGCTCATGAATTGAAGCATCTCCAGAGAGTGATTATTTCCCCCACGCTGTTGTCCCTTCGGCCCTGTGAAGTTCTGACCCGGCCTCAACATGGGAGGCTTTCACACTTATCTCAGCACGCCCGCACTCATGGGGGGAGGGGGGGTGCGTCGGATGTGAAAACGTGGTCTCCCTGACAGCGGCAGCTGGTCGTTTTTTCTTTAACCAAACTGCGTTCAGCCGCCCGCCCCTCTCCGTGTTGTGTTAGGCCTCACCTGAGCGCTGGATGCATTAAGACCATACAGACCCCGTAATGTGGAGCATGTGTGTGAAAGAATAGGTCTCATTGTGGACCCGGGGGGCGGTGGGGGAAGGGGAGTGCCAGTGTGGGGCAAGTTAGCCCCCCTCATTACCGAGGTCCTGGCTGGTGGAGTTTCCAGTTCGCAGACGTGCAGCTATGGAGAAGTTTAAAGTTTCAGTCTGGGCCTTCTGTGGATCAAGTGAATTTCCCCCCTCTCTCTTCCTCTCTCTCTCTCTCCCTCTCCCTGTCTCCCTCCCTCTCTCTGAACAGAAAAACACCTCACCAAAGGCGCCGGTGACAGAGAAGGGGAAAGCTCTTTGTTTGGCTCTGAAATTTGTTAATAATTAAGAAACATTCTGTAACTAGCTGGGAAAAGCCACTCTGGTCTGAGAGCACTCTTTCAGGATGGTAGGTATTCCAGGGCATCGTGTGAGTGTGAGCGTGAGTGAGAGTGAGTGTGAGTGTGAGTGAGTGTGTGAGTGAGTGTGAGAGTGAGAGTGAGAGTGAGAGTGAGAGTGAGAGTGAGAGTGAGAGTGAGGGTCAGGAGAGAAAGAGAAAGAGAAAGAGAAAGAGAGAGTGCTACCTCATAGCATGAGCTGTAAACCTGCTTGGCCAATAGTCACACCTGCCCCTAATCCAGTGGCAGCTCTTTCAGAACTATAAAGTAATAAAGATATAAGGGTAAAAATCCGTATCGACACGGTCAAGAACAACAGTAAGGTGTTCTTTTGACAGAATGATACCAGTTTATATTTTATCTAGGGCAGGTTTCTCACCTACAGTTCAGTCATCCCTCAGAAATAGATTGATAAGAGAGATATGAGATTGAGTCTTTTCATCAGGCACCTTACACATTGTTCCTACACAGTAATCTACATCAGTTAAGCACAGATTATTCACAGATGGTAAATTAACAGCCACAGTTTTAAACGTTTCGGTTGAGCAGTGGGAAGTAGGGCTACACATAAAAAGTCAAATTGTTACCTGCACAAAAATGGTTAAATAAGAGTAGTCCGCAATGAAATATTTTGCAGGGGTTTAGGCTTAAACAGATCAATTCTGTAAAAATGCATCAATGGAGTTGGTTGGAATAGCAAGTGTCATTTTGCCATCTGCACAGAACATGGAACAACTTTTTGTCTCCGTCGCAGAACTCCCTGAACATCAATGCCGTGCCTTGTTCGTGTGCTTCTAATTTGTTTGAAAGAACCACTGCATGTTCTCAGTTTCTCAACAACTTATTTGAATGGCTTGAGGCAATGTAATTTGACCGCTGTGTGTCCGTTCTACGGTAATTTTACTAGTTGCTTAACCTTGTTTCATGCTTCTGATGTGAAAATAAATGAATGTAGAGAAAGAAACCAACCTACTTGTCCAACACAACACATTCCCTAGGGTTAACTATCTAACTAATTATTGACTTTTGTTTCTCAAGAAGACGGTTAAATCAATGTCAGGTTCCAAGTCGACGCACACGTTAAAAGATGAAGCCGTTAACCCGTTAATGACTTTGGTTCCGAGAGCCGCCATTGGTGGCCTTCAAAGCAGGGGAGAGGCTGTAATTATGACATCAAGGCTCAGCGTTTTCTCTCCTCAGGAGGGGAACGAAAGGGCGCGAGGAGGAGGCGGGTTGGAGATGATTTTTTTGACGTCACGCCGCCTGGGTTACAGAGACCAGGCAGGGCCGTTTCGCAAGTCGGCGTCCTGCGTTTGAACCGGAGGGATTAAAACCTGGGGCTCGGCAGGAGCCGAAAATACAATGAGGAGCATTCACGGCTTCACACCCCTCGTCAAACGTCGAGACCCGGTGGTGTGAAGCCGCCGGGGCTCTGAGGAGCGGGCGCAGCCGTGGCGTCCAACGGAAGAGTGAAGAGCTTAATCGCTTCGTGCGGCGCCTGTCGAAACGCAAGCGCGTCACAAAATGTCTGACAGATACACGGTGTAGTTGTGACAGGTGAATTAGCAGTCAGGTGCGGCCAGGACTGGCTCTGTGGCCTCGCCTCCAGTGAAACACCGAGGTGCCATCTCGACGGGCAACGCACTGCGTCTGCACTCTCGGAAAAAATGCCTCTTTGGCTTGCCTCCGTAGAGTTCGTTATTTACGGAGCCATCTGTCATCGGTGTGAAGTGTGAAAGCTCGCAGACAAAGAATCATTTTGCCCGACAAAGAACCCTTGAGCTAGATACAGTTCTTCTGTGGAATCATCAGGTTCCTTTTGAGCCTTTTTTCGGAGAATTTAGAATGTACGTATGTTGTGTTTTTAATGCGCACTTAAACCGACGTTCTTACGGCTTGTACATCTCGGCGTATATATGCATGCAGCCCAGTCTGAGGGATTTAATGTTACATTAATGGCATTTGGCAGACGCTCTTATCCAGAGCGACGTACAACAAAGTGCAAAGTGCATACCCATAATCAGGGATAAGTGCGCTGAAAGACCCTAAAGGGAAGTACAATTTCAACTGCTACCTGCACAACAAAGATAAGGACCAGGGCCTATTTGAATATTTATTTATTTATTTATTTATTTATTTATTTATTTATTTATTTATTTATTTATTTATTTATTTTTAAACAAACAAACAAACAAACAAACAAACAAAGTAAAAGTATGACCAAACCCCTTAACTAGCCAAACACTGCTTACCTAGCCAAACTAAAAATACTGATACACAAAAAAGTTCCCCCTGTCTCCTGGTCAGGAATTGCCCCTCTTCAGAGTCTCCTGCCACTGCCGAAGAGTACTGTCTGCTGTACATACTGTACATTAACTGCAAGATCTGCCGCATCAACACTTCTGTGAAAACCAGTCAGACGGGGGCGCATGTCAGCCCGCTCTGAACACTCGGAGGTCACATGCTTACGGGCTCGCATGGTGGTGAGCTGGCCCAGACAGGTTGGGGGAGAGGTGGGTGGGTGGGTGGTAGACGGGGGGGGGGGGGGGGGGCAGGGGGTGGCCGGAGACAGGTGGGTAACGGTTAAGCCTGTTTAAAAGTGTTTGAAAGTAGATGCCATTGACAGCCCTGTTTTTAGAACGTCTCGCGGTCATAAGAGATATTTCCTGGCTATTCCTCTGAGGTCAGCGAATCTTTACGTAAGTCCTTTGGCGATGACAGCCACTTGGGGGTTCTGACAAATAGGTTGGCGACTCGTCGGGCTTTAACCCTTTCCCTGCCATGCGCTCTGAGTGCTCACATCTCTATACACATCCCTCTCCGTCTCGACACGGTCAGGAGCCTTCATAGCTAATCAGGTTCTACAGATAAGGGTGATCAGAATTGACGATAGATTCCACTCTCTGCATATTTATCGTATTACAAGTAATAATAAAACGCGAAGCCTTTAATCTGGCTCTTTTCTGGCACGGCAGGGACCTTTTGATGTGGACAGAGTGGATGAGTGCTGACTAGTCAGGAAATTATAGCCAGGACCTGTCTAAGAAATGTAAAACTTTTAAACATCCACACATGGAAGCATAATTCAAAAAGCCTGTCAATAAAAACAAAATAAAATTTTTCCGAATGAAATAAATTATTTCCTGGCCTAAAACCCCGGGGCACAGAGTTTGTAGAGGTTTCTGATATGTGGCGCTGTGATTTGCCGGAAAGTTCTTGCGTTCCCTTTGGACGTTTCCCCTGAGCTCCTCAGGTGAGGAAAGTTGCCCCGGGCGACAGCGTTGGGGTTCCGCTCATGAACTGTGTGGGTTGTTATCTGTTGGTGGAGAGATATCAAGGGGAAAACAGTGTATGCAATGGTCCAAAAAGTTGTGCTCTGTCATGTCCTGGCTGTTTGTCATCCTCGCTGTCATGAAGATTGCCTACGGCGAGATGTTGTGAACATGAAACTCCGAATGAGTTGTCCACCAGTGGGACAGGGTGTGGCTGACTCCTGCATAACAGTACATACTGTATAATCCATCTGTACTGGGGTC
>NC_083777.1:11724504-11867004 GCF_963514075.1 Conger conger
AAACTTTCGCTTAAACCTCAGACTCATACATTTTAATGCGATGTGCTCTCCTGGGCCGTACATCCAAATTGGAAAGCTATCCACATAACAAAACGCACAAATAAATAAGCAACTTAATGGGAAAAGACGACTCACCGGGTAGTTGTGGCGATACTTGTACAAGTCCTTGGCTGCATAAAAGCTCCGTTTCATTTTAGCTGTGGATTCCTGCGAGTCGTCGAACTGAAACACGGAATTTACAACATCTGCACATCTGTATATTCCCAGACAGTATTACCGTCAGATAACGCCGTAGCCTACGTGCTGGACAACTTTTGCCCTAAAACAGGAAAAGAGGCTCGCAGTAAAAGTGAGATAAATGACGTTGTCTACTAGCAGATTCGTCGAAATGTCATGATTATATAGGCCTACGACAACCAGTTGTGATGGTCCAGGTGCATCCTGTTTACAACGATAAGAAAATACATTAACTTTTGGCAAGTAGCTTACCACAACTGACTCGTACTGCCTTACTCTTCCTGAGATGAGCACACATCCGATATAAAGAACTAGGTCATAGTTTCGAGATAAATAGCCTGTCTGAGCGGCCTTGTAAGTAGGCTATAGCATGAATAATAGTTTGTGACATTTAATTCACCAACTGCGTGTCGGTTGGATGTAGGGGATGGGGTTAGAGGCAGGGGGAGACGGCACGTGCAGCCTATATCGACGACTGTCATCGTGAATTAATTCAGTGTAAATTTATTCTAATATAAACTACATGGTAGTCTACATTTAAAGCTTCCATTGTTAGTCACTGGAACTGCAATACAGGCTGATTTAAGAGAGTCTGTGAAAATAAATGACATGCATAATTAACACAGGACAATCCGTTCCAGAAATGAACGAAGAACAATATCTCACGTGGGTAGGCTACTACATCGTCACTATCAAAATAACATGTTTTGGCAAGGGAAAAAAATATTATACCTGAATATGCTAATTGTAGCCTATATTTTTGTACAAATACAGGTGGTCTAAATATACACAGTCTATATTTTGCAATCGCAATTTTGTTTAAAATGGAGCATAACCTATTTCCAATCCCGCCCATGAGAATCCTAGATATGCCATAAAATACGATAGCATAACACTTGACAAAATTCAGTCAGTTGGGGCATAAACAGCAGACAAAGTGCGATGACTCTAACCCCAAGCCCGGAATTTGTCAGTGAAAAAATATTTGAATTACATGTAAATTATTTCACAAATTCTATCATTTGATATTAACAGAGGTGGTCTTCTCCAGAGTGCGCGACTTCGTTGACGTTCACATCGTTAAGCCACAGTTGTTGCCACGTCCTATGATAGTTCTAGATTTCATTAACGTATTTTGCGCTGCCCGACAAATCGGTTACCTGCTGAGGAGAGACCAGCTGCTCGGCACATTTCCCCGAATCTGTCGGGCTGATGGACTCGGATATCCCACTGTCTTCCTCGCCTGGCTGCGGCTCGTCGCTCTCCGAGTCCGTCTCCCAGGTCGAGTCGCATTCCTCCACTGTGCTTGGCTCCTTGTACCGCCAGCTCCCCATCAGATTTCCCATTTAAACCCCGCACCAGTTCGCCGTTCTCTCCGGCTGCCAGCGTGGCTACATATTCTAATTTACTGGACGCTCCATATTCGTCACAACCCGCGTTGCTGTACTGCCGGCCTGTCCGTCTGAATTGTAAACACCGCGTTTATAATGGCAGAATAAGGGAATTTCCACCACAGGCTCCGTCGAAACGCTGTGGACACGCCCCCTCTTGTGCGAAGCGCGCCGTATCAGCAGAAAGCGAAACGACAGCATCGGCATGAGCGTCAGGACCATAGACAGCTCACACAGGATTCACTGGTGAATTGATTTAAAAAAAGAAACTTAAAAAAAAAAAATTATCTTTCCTATTTGCAGGAAAGGGCTGAAATAACTTTTTGGATTAATTAAGATAATCTTTTAAGACAATGGTATAGCTACTATGAACTGTTATAAAGAAAGGGTTAATTCTTAAAAAGCAGCAGGCCAATGTAGACCCATTATGACTAAGACCAATAATAGGCCCACTTTTCATATCTAGGTGAATGGTCCACTGGAATAAAAACTTGACAGATAGTTTCATTCAAATGCGCAGGAGTACAGAGCCAAAACAGCAGAAATTGTGTCAATTCTGCTGCTGTGAGTCAGTGAGCCAGCACCCAAACCACAGCACCCGCAGCACTAGACCTTTCTCCAGAACTGCAGGCTTTTAGGCACAAACTCTAATCTGGTCATCCAGTATTTGTGGCTAACTGGTGGTTTGATTCTTGCAGGAGAGTCTGTGCAGTTCTGTTCCTGAAATCCAAGTGACTCATCCAGGCCTGCCTCTGGAAGTGCTTCCGATCTGTCGGCCAGGTGTTTGGGGGGACTCTTTATCATGGTGAGAATTCTTCAGTCATCAAAGGTGAATTGGTTGAGCCAATTATAAAAGCTTATGGTTTGGCTTACCTGACTTTGGGTCATTGGCACAGCTCTGGTCCTTGTGTTGACAAGCAAGCTCCAAAGGCAAGGCAATGCAATTTAACCACATGTGAATTGTTTGATTACAAATCTAAAATTGTGGAGTGGATCTAAAATTGTCAATTGTTGTCCCAAACATTTGATATCTGTCGCAAACATTATGGATTATTTTACAAACTCAACGCTGAAAAATAATATTTATCCTCCATCACCCACTAGGTGGCAGTGGCTGTGTGTGTGTGTGTGTGTGTGTGTGTGTGTGTGTGTGTGTGTGTGTGTATACAGTGACAGAGTGAGTGAGTGAGTGAGTGAGTGTGAGTGTGCGTGTGTGTGTGTGTGTATATACAGTGACAGAGTGAGTGAGTGTGCATGTGTGTGTGTATATACAGTGACAGAGTGAGTGAGTGAGTGTGTGCGTGTGGGTGTATATACAATGACAGAGTGAGTGAGTGTGCATGTGTGTATGCTTGTGTGTGAGTGTGTGTGTGAGAGTGAGCACACTTAAGCAGTTCTGAGAGAAACAGGGGAGTGTGTCTGCTTCTGTGTGTGTGTGTGTGTGTGCGTGTGTATGCAGTGACAGAGTGAATGAGTGTGTGTGTGTGTGTGTGTGTGTGTGTGTGTGTGTGTGTGTGTGTGTGTGTGTGTGTGTGAGAGAGAGAGAGAGAGAGAGAGAGAGAGAGAGAGAGAGAGAGAGAGAGAGAGAGAGAGAGAGCACACTTAAGCAGTTCTGACTCTGAGAAAGACAGCAGAAACAGGGGAGTGCCACATCGGTTCAGCTTCAGGTCCCAGGCGCACGCGGTGCCTCGGGCTGTTTACATAGCCTCGGAAACCGCGCGGTCCACTCTTAACAGCCGAATGGAAACCGCTCATACTTAAGGGGAGCGGCGTGGCGTGGGATTTAAAGAGCGCAGCGGCGGAAAGATGCAAAGATTCCTGAAGGCATCTCCGCAGGGTCCCCGCTGATTACAGAGGAAATCAACCCCCTCCGCCATTTATGTATTTCAGAGAGATAACGCATAATTCGCCACGAATTGCATCCGTTGTGTAATTTGCCGCGCAGCCCAGGGTAGTTATCCCCGCTGAAGAGTTGACTCAGCAACGACGACGGTAAACGACTCCCCGCAGCCCCGATGCCAATCGTCCCCTCGGTTTGCCAGGCGAAAATGTCCAGAGGCACAGCGACAGAAACGTGTGGCCTGGGGGACTGGAAGAGAAACTGTGTCATATTAAAAAACAAAGCGCGAGCCATACATCCCTCCTCAGCAGGGCACGGCCCCCAACAGAGGCTCCAGTTCCTCCTCTTCTACAGCACAATCCTTTATCGGGCTCTGGAGATGTTTCCGGAAAGTATTGTTCCTATCACTGCTAGGCCTGTACACATTTCATATCTACCGGAATACAACAATACAATTTAATACATGGAGGGAATCGCATTTATGCCAAACCTTTTTAAATTGCTGAACAAGGACCCGTGCTTTCTCGCCAACAAATTCTTTATGTCTGACACTATGGTTTGAAATTAATATTTAATAGTAAAGAGTATTCCCACAGAGATTCAAAAATGAGATTTTGCAAGACATACTTGGCAGTAGTAATGAAAAAGTGTGAGTCGCTCTGGCAGCCAACACGCTACATCTCCTGTTTTCCAGCAAGAAAGTGCTGAAGACAGCAATCAATTCTCTTGAGCACCATAATCAGAGATAGTGCATTTGACTTTTGCTTAAATTAATTCAGCAAACAATGGGCTATAACTTGGCGAGAGATTAATCCATACTGTCAATCAAACTCAGTAAATCTTACACAGATTAGAATAGAAAGCTAATAGGCTGATTACATGATTCAGCTAACTAGCAATTTGGTTAACAAAACAGATGGTTGTTAAAGCTAAAATATGCAAACTTAGAATGTGCAGGACCATGGTGTAGGCTAATATGAAATTATGGATGAATAAACAAAGTTAACTGATAACTGATAAGTAGCCAAGCTCAGACAGCTGAAGGCTGTTATGGCGATTCGCTCAGGAGGCAGACACAATTTGTTTACGGTTAGGGGATCCGTCGAAGGGCAACAAGGCCAGACATGTTCCACAGCAGCTCAGTAGATTTTCCCCCGACCTCCGGCTCCCGATGCCACTGGCAGATGCTGCGAGGGCAAGGGCGGATTTAATCTAATGTGATTCTCCACGTCGCGGCGCGCTGCCCTTTTCTAACGAGCCTCCTGGCCAGCCGTTGCTTCGGCGCCCGTTTCCGTCGAAGCTGCTAACACACCGCCCGGAGCCTTGGTGAGCTTCCAGGACACGTTCGTGATGCGGCCCATTGGTCGGCAGTACTCAGCTGTTCCTCCGCGGATTGTAATTGATGGGTTTCCTATGCGTGGAGCACCAGCCGGGGAATCTCACGGCTTTCCCCGGTCTACAGCTGTAAACACGCTCCCCCTCACCTCACAGGCACCGGAACATCTGCGCAGCCGAGGCTTTCGGAGGACCTGCGGTCCCAAAGGAGACGCCCTTATTTTACCCCTGTAGCTTTTCAGCCTGGCTTATCCTGCACCGCGCGGGAGAGTTGTGTGAACATGAAGGCAGCCTTCTGACACATGCAAGGGCCCGGTTAACTGTTTCAGCTCAGTTCTCACTTCATTTTATTAGGGCCTTTTTATGGTTGATTCTAAATATGCCCAATAATAAAGCAACTTACTGTCTTTGCGGAACGCTGTGAAATGGGTATTGTAATCTACGTGTTGTTGTCCTCGGTTGTATTTGTAATATAAAATGGAAAGTGCCAGAAATGATGTAGCTCTTCAGTGTTTGCAGATATATAGTCGCTACATGGCTATGCGCGCACGAGGGGAAATATATCAAGGGCCTCGCTGTGCTGTTCAAGTTAGTCACAAGGGGGCAGCAGTTCCTACCGAATAATATACCGTCGTTTTTTCTCAGCTCCCACTTATAAAGCGCATCACCCATTTCATTTATTGCTACAAATTCCATCGGTTATAAATCTATTTAGTTTAATCCTGCCTTTGAGGCGCTGCGTTTAGTCCGTATTGTATAGCATAAAGGAGCAGGCTGGTCACTGGAAGCGAAGGCACCAGATGGGTCATTATCTGTACAGCCGTGGCAGCAGTTGAAAGCCACGTTTGTAGTGGAGATGACATGCCATTAGTCAAATCAAGCAGGAACAAGCCAGAGAAATCCCCCAGATCCCCGCGGTGTCCCCCACTCTGGCTCATTCACTCTCTCTCAGTGCACAGTCACTGCCTCATCCTCCAGTGCTCAGGGAGCCTGTTATCATCTCTCCTGCACTGAAACAGTGGCACAGAACCGCCCTGATGCATTAATAACACATGTGTCTTAGCCTAGCTGAGGCTAATGATCTCTGAGAGCTTTAGCCCAATGAAGAAAGGGTAACTCAGTGTGGGGGCGGGGTCTCCTTTCACCTGGGGGCGGGGGCAACCTTGTCTCCCATAATGCCCCTGCGACAGGCCTGTGCCTTTCCGGCACTCTTGATTTGATGGTGTGAAAACATTTTTCCTCGCTCTCTCTCTCTCATAGTATTTTCTCGGTAGAAGCCTTCATCAAGAAGATGAAAGGCTTGCAGCAGGGAGGCAGGTTTTATTAATGTTAGCTGTTAGCCATCATTAGCATTGACCGTCTTCATCACATCAGAGAGCGCTCCGGGCAAAGTGCAGCCTTCTGAGCCCTTTCCCGCGATCGATGGGGGCCGCGCGGTTATTCTGTGTGTGTGTGTGTGTGTGTGTGTGGGAGGGGATTCTCAACACTGCTTTCACATTATTGATAGGCGTCACTGCATCTCCAGTCTGTACGTTC
The DNA here is from genome assembly GCF_963514075.1 of Conger conger. Classification (NCBI taxonomy): domain Eukaryota; kingdom Metazoa; phylum Chordata; class Actinopteri; order Anguilliformes; family Congridae; genus Conger; species Conger conger. Next base: position 11,730,844 of record NC_083777.1, read on the forward strand.
CTCTGGCCCTAGACCCCCGTCACGCCACGGCAGACCCACGCACGGCAAGGACGGCGGCTTCTAATTAGCTTCTAATCTCGGTCTGGATCAGTGTGGGAATGCTGGGGGCTGTAAACACGCAGGGAGGGGAGGGGGCTTCGCTCATTCACACAGTAGAGCGGTCACGTGAGAACACATTAAGGATAACAACCCGAATATAATGAGAACCTCCGCCCACGCTCGCGAAAACGCGATTCTCAAGAAGTTTCGCGTCTCAGCACGCCCTTCCCGAGCGGACCGGAGCGAGGAAAGCGCCGCGGCAGCACTACGTGTGTGGAAACGTCAAGCGCCGGTGCTTCCATGTGCTCGCTCTGCACACCAAATTACACTGATGACTGCAGTGGAAGATTAAAGACGCACTAAAGGAGCGCGACTTTTGTAACAGGCAGCTGCTCCATATGGCCGTGTTGTCGCGAACGCTTCCTTCCTTCCTCTGGCGGGGGCCGTTCCTCCCGGGCCGGCGGGAGCGCGTGTTTACGAGCGCAGGCGCCGCTTTGGCAGCGCCTGCGTACCCGGGAAACCTGCGAAGGTTACAAAACCCAGACGCCCCTGTTTTATCGCCCGTCTTGTTCACCGTTCATAACTCAGCGTGTACGGGTAGGGGCTGGGGAGAGAAATGATTGAGGATTGATTGGTTGGTCGGGGCGGGAGGTGATGTAAGGCAGAGTAAATGACAGGGCCCGGTAGCTGACAGTAGAGCGCCGGGTGCGGATATCCGCTCCGCGTTAATCGCGGCTGCTGACCCCAGGGGCCCCAGCCCTGACCCCGCCTCTGGCCGCCGTTACCGCGGGGACAGCACCCCCTGCAGGTGAGGCAGGGTACGGAGCCTAAGGCATTCAGCAGCAGGAAACACATTGCATCCTCCAGGGTCTGCTATTCCCAACGGAAAAGCACACAACTGGTGCAACACAGAGAATGTGGACACGGTCGTGCATCGAGTTCTCTGGAAAAAAAACTGGAGGTTTTCCAGAGAATCTGCATGTCTCTGCTCTCAGATGGAGGTGCACGGGAGTGAGGTACGGCGTCCACGTTTTGGATCAGCTGCATCGGAAACAGAATTGAAGCGAACCCTGCTTCATAGTCCTCCCCTCCCCTTACCCCTCACAACATCTCACTGCTTTCTGCTCCTGTCCGGATGTTGGAGAACACATGAACACTGGCCTACAGCAACTGTCCCACACCAAACCATATTGGAATGGAATTCAACACAAAATGAGGTAGACAATAAATTAACCACACATTAAAATCCATTTTACAATGGGATTCGATACAATAGATGATAGGATAGGATAGACTACAGACGATTTCTCTTGACCAATAGGACCCACATCTCCTTGGTGATACACGTTAGATAGTTATTTGCACATGAAAAGCTAGTGGGTCATAAAGGTCAGAGATGACAGTGAGATGGGTTGCCAATGTGGATTACCCAGAATTCTGAACAAATAGTCAGACATATTTTTACCCTGGTGCCTGCAAGATGGATACCATTGTGTTCATTCAAAGTAGTTTACAACATGCACGCACAGGAATTCCTTGCGTAAACATGTCTGAATGGCGGTTTCATGTGTGTCAACTAATCTACCGAATCCAGTCCGCATCCTAATAGCGGTCTGTGTTGCCAGAGACGCGCACTTTTGTCATGCTAATTAATTCCGCAGCAGAAAATATTGCCGGTGACTCAAGGTTATTTAAACATAAAGTTCATTGTGCGGCAGAATCAGACACGTGTCACGTGATTCCCACCGACAATGCTCCCGTTCGGCTATCGTAGTCTAAACGATTACGTGATTGTGTTGGAAGATTATCTTTTAATCCACACATTGTACTTTGTTCAGAGGCAGCAGGGAGATATTATAGTTAAATATTTCATGAAATCGAACTGCTAAATTTATCATTCTATATATACATATCAAATGGAATAGATAATGCACATAAAAGAGAGCTGTTTAAATGGTGGGATTATTGAACACTGGAGTGTTCAGGATATACAGCAGAAGCTCTTAAATACAGCAGACGGGCTGTGGACCATGATGCCCTTGACTGATCAGTCGTTCTTTAAAGCATCTTTTTAACCAGCCTGCCCCCTCTTTTTGTGAAAAACTGTAATTATTTCAGCACTAGTCCTTTCAATTCAACATATATGGGGAATCCAAAGCAAGTAGGTGTTCTTTTTTTCGAGTGCAATTATGGATGACTGACAGGCATTAATAACTATTGTTCAGGCTGTCATTTTGCCTGGATTGCAGACACATAAAAGAACAGCGAGTATCTATTCTTGGTTTCAGCCTTTGTTTTTATCTGTGGAGATTGCATTGGGAGTCAGAAGGCATTCACCATCATGAAGACCAGAGAACTAACTATGGCTGAAAAACAACTGATCTGTCAGCTTAGAGAACAGAAGAATTAATTAAGAAGGATAGCACAGTAACTGGGCATACCAAGCACAGCAGTTTGGAAAGTATCGAGAAGTAAAGAAACCACTGTGTGTTTGTGTTGGTGACACACACACACACACACACACACACACACACACTTGCTCAATGCTTGCTTCATCTTGCTTAAGTTAATTTAATGCTATATTCAAATATTCAATCTTGGCCTCATAGAAATTTCAGGTTAAATAATAAAAAAGTAAATAAATAAATACTCCCAAGACTGAAGGCCTCAGATTGGAATGCTCTATTGAAATTGTTTCAGGAAAACAGAGGCTCAAAGTTATCAACCGCAAACCTGAATCAATTGTGTTATGCAGCAACAATTTATTGGAACAATTCTAGTTCGCGCTATAAAATAGAAGAAATTGAAAGTCATTTCTATGCAAATGCTGTTTACACATGGAATTTATAATTCAATTTAGATCTGTTCTCTTTTCTGCATAGATCTAAATTGCCTGAGTCTATGTGTAGTGAATCATGCTCTTAGCTTCTCTTCTTCAGCAGTATTTTGTTTTTAAAGGGCAATGCCAAGTTGTTAGTCTTTTTTTCCCCCTTTGGCATTACTGAAAGGCTTTATTGAAAGAGGAGATTTTTCCCTCTGTAAAAACACCAGTGCCTCTGGGGGTGCGGGTGATGTCACGATCTATCACTTTCTCCCTTAGAATGCATCCATACTGAGCCTCTATTAATCACCTGTCAAAGTACGGAGAGTCCACTGGGACAATATTCTAAACATATCTCTGTGACATCCGTGCGGCTGATATTATTCCGCATGTGAAGCAAGGCAGGACTGTTGAAGTTTATTATGTTCCTTGCAGCTTATCATTTCCTCCTGACTAAAAACACCAGCGAATACTGAAGCTTTTACCCCTCTTACTTAAGCATTGTAGCTTTACATTCAACATAGGTGGTGCTGTGGTAGTTTGCTTATAAACATTATGTCCGTTAAAATACCGTTTGTGACCGTTACACGTAGGTCGAAAGGCTAAAAGGCTCAAAAGCCAGACCATTGCTGCTATAGGCAAGCTGACCATCAACCAGGCAAGGTTTGAACATATTGGTTGGACTAGCTGCTAATTGATTCAACCAGTATTTTTAACATTTCAATAAATGGATGCAGTTGTAATGCTTCTTGTTAAAAATCTCATTCATATACAAGTAAATATGCATGCTTCTTGAATAACACTCAAATTAAAGTTGCAAATGCAATTAAATGAGCGAGATTACTGATTTCTGTTTTGGCAACGTACACGGTATCACTAAATTGTGGCTGCTGATGGCATAAGGGATTTTTGGATATGACTGCAGGTTTGATTTACAAGCACTGAACCTTTGAACAAAGTACTTTGTAGAACTGACTCAGTGAACAACCAGTGGGATAAATGAATAAGAAGTAAAATGAGAGATGTCCTTGATAGAGGTGTCTGCTATAATGCACAATGATATATTACTTTAAAACATTGTGGAAGACCACCTATGTTTAGTTGAAATGTGTTAAATTGTGTTACATTTAGATTTTTTATCTTTCCTCCCTTTCATGCATCTCACTGACCAAATTATGAGCTTTCAAAGTAGGTATTAATGCAAGATTATTAAATTGAATAAAATTCCAATTATTTAAATAATGTATTGATTACTTCACAACTGTCAATCAACGTAGCAGCACGTACGATGTGCTTGCTATAACCCCTAAAAATCAAATATTGACTAAAACCTCAGGCTTACAATTTCTGTGTGAAGCGTCTAGTTCTATGTGGCTTAGTGCATGCATTAAATCTGAAAAATAGAAAATGACTGCATCTATAAGTTACCCAGGAAAACCAAAATTTCTGCGCAATTAAAATGCAGTCTGTTGTGTGGTTGCATTTAATGTCAAATATGCAATAGAAATAAAGTATTTTGTTTAAGCAGTCTAAATCAATTTTAAAGGCCAATGGGTTCAAATTAAAATCCTGGTGCAAGAGCTACGTTGTTGACAATAATAAATCATATCAGAGAGCAAATGTTTACGAAATACGTCAGATGTCAGTATACTGCGGTGCGCATCTCTCTCTCGCTCTATCGTTCGCGCGCTCACTCGCTCCTCTCTCTCTCCCCCGAAGACACTGTCGGTGAATACGGTGAAGCTCTTCTCTCAAGTCTCAGTGGACACTGACGTTTGTAGGTGGCAGCATTACAAAGACGCTCTTTTCAGCGCTGTACGGGTTAGCTCATCGGTCTCCAAACCGCTCCGCTACGACGCCAGCTGCTTATTATAAACATTACAGAAGTATTGTGTACTAATTCGAATATATTTTCCTCTCATTACAAGAGGTTCTACAGGACCAAACGCATCCGGCAAAAACGGAACATTTGCAATACAATACAATACTCGCTGTGCTGACATAGCCTATTTGTTTTTGGCTTTTAAGGAAACGTATAGGACGAAGGCAATCACCTTTGGCATACCTGTTGTTTGCGATTTCGGCCGTCTTTTCACTTGAGAGCGATGAGACATCATCTTTCTTTTCCTGTTAAGCGGAGGCTCTGTGGCGGTCAGCAGTGCAGGCAGGATCAAGAGGTAACTGTGTTTTGATTCCCAGAACAGGGAAACTTTGGATTGCATAGGCTACGGATGATCCGGGGAGCTTCGATATATCAAATCTCGTGAGTGAATAATGTTTTGGAGAAATTGTAGTTCTCCATGATAAGCAAACGACGATACAGAATGAACAGCGAGTCAAGGCAAATAATTAATGTTTTCATTTAGCCTAATTTTGATCGGCGATCAACTTTTACATCATGAAATCTCTGTTCTACAGTCGGCTTTTTATTCTCTTGCCTTGGGCGTTGATTGTTATTATCATGATTGACATAGATACCAAGAGGACTTCTGTCCGGAGCACTGCACACTTCTACCTCTCCCGGCTGGGGAATCCACAGCGACAGGACCGGACACCCCGGACTGGCAGTAACCGCACTGCTCTGCCGGTAATTTACGCCATCACTCCCACCTACAGCAGAGCGGTTCAAAAAGCGGAGCTCACCCGGCTGTCCAACACCTTTCGCCAGGTGCCAAGCTTCCACTGGATCGTGGTGGAGGACTCGAACGTACGCACGGAGCTGGTGTCGCGCTTCCTCGCCCGCTCCGGACTGCCGTACACGCACCTGCATATCCTCACGCCTCGTAGATATAAACGGTCCGGGATGCCGCGCGCAACAGAGCAGAGAAACGCAGCTCTGGGGTGGCTGCGTCTGCACCGCGCGCCAAGGGACTCCGGGGTGGTGTTCTTCGCGGACGATGACAACACGTACAGTTTGGAGCTGTTCGAGGAGGTATACGTTTGCTTTACACTAGTTTTGACCAGTGTTTCGTCCACTTAATTGGCAATCATCACCATCTGTATTATTAAAGTTTCATCCCACATCGATTTTCCAAATATGCAAGGGCACGTTCAGGCATTAATTGTGGATCTTTGACCAGGGACAGCAGGTGAGTCAAACGCCAGACAGTGTTTAGAGATGGATGCATTGTGTGAACATGCTTCACACAGATAAGTGAAGAGGATGGACGGGGAATAGAAACTCAGTGAGCCGTCTCGTTCATAGCGACATCAATCTTGAATCGCAAGAAAGCGCGCACCTTAGGTAGCCTGGGTTGGGGTCAACTGGCAAGATAGGACAGGTTGCTATCGCCCGCACAATTTCATCACAATAACTGTCTCTAATTAAGTCCCACTGTAATAAATTAATTCGGCTATATAAGCCTACTTGTATATTATTATACAGAGTATTATTACTATTATTATTATAATAATCATCCAACTGCTAGGTTGATAATGATCTCAAACCACTATTAGCATAGCTACTTAAGGAGTTACTTCAGTCAGTCCAGGCAGAAGAATTTTAAGCCGAGAAAATGCAGACAATTCGTAGCTTTAGTTTTGCGTTTTGAACTTCCATTAGGTTTAATCGTGGACCGAAACCTACCCCGATGTGGCAGAGGTCACAACCACTCCACAATAATATGATAATCGATAGGGTTGTCGCTGAAGGATTTTCGACGAGACAGCAAAAATGCAAGCTTCTTCATTGCAAAAGTAGCTCGTCTCGGGTTTTTGGCTCCTCCGTCCGATAATGTGCTGAAAACGGGTTTAAAGCACACGTTAGGCTACACCTCTGTGCAATTAAAATGTCACTGAAACATTCATTTGAAGTGATTTCCTGCCTGTACATTATGTCAGTACGGTATACCCATTCGTGCGCATTAATGAGGTAAGTCCAATTAGACCCTTTCTCACAATTTTGCCTGAAAACACAAAAGACATGTCGTACAGAAGGAAATTGACGTATGTTGATTGGAAGGAAACAACCTGGTTCTACCGCAGCCATTGTGCAGGCAGGTTGCTCAGCGTCGCGCGTAATGCGACTTCAAAGTCCACTTCAATCAATAGCTATTTGCCCATGCAATTTGGTCATTCTCCCCCACGGGAGGTCTACGATATAATGAAGCCTCTTTTTGGTCGTGGTCGTCGTCATCGACATCATCATCAGCACCAGTAGCGTCGGTCAGATCCCCCAGCTCGATTGAGACAACCCTGAGCTCGTACCGAGGCCAACATATGCCCCACATCCACGTTATTCAAGGTAAAAGCGGTCCATACGCTTCTCGTGTGAATGATTTCACGAAAGACTGAGCAAATGGCACATCAGCTCTGGTAACCAGACAAAATCACAGCAGGAAATGCGCCCTCGGCACGGCTCTGGGACCAGGCTTTTATAAAGGCCAGTGGGCCAGTAAGAGCTCCAGGCTCTCTCTCAGTGCGGTCTTTACCCGGTCTCCAGCAGATCTACCACCCGGCTAGAGCGAGAGTGGAAGGTGCTGAACAGCGCGGTCGCACCGTGTCAGTCCTTGAGCAGCCGCGTAGCATCACGCATTTCAATCTCCGATTCAGCGCCGTTCCGTTGCTTCAGCCATGCGTGTCAAGGAAAATAAATGCTTGATTAAAACAGCACTGAGAAATGAGTACTGAAGAGAGTACACGTTTTAATGCGAAGAATAAATAATTTAATCAGCGAAGGAATATATGCAGCCTTGTAGGCCTAATTGAATTATGTACGGTAACCCGTCTAAATGGCATCTTTCACCTTTTGGGGCTTCGCTAAACCAAATTGAAATGCTACATGCAGAGTTTTAAAACAACTATCCTAGTTACAAAGAAAAACTACCAAAACGCAGGGCAGAATTTGCATTATGCATTACTAATCAAAATACAAAAGTGGGTAATCGAATATTGGAAACTAAAAAATACAACCCCAACTGTAATTGCATCATTACAAAGCCCTGCAACGCCAAGAGTCCCATCACACAGCTGGTCCTGAGGTTGACCTGACCTTAAAGCCTCAGTACAGCATCACCATGAATGAAATTCGAGACACCCAAACTATAGCACAACACAAATAAAACTATATCACCTATTCGGCCATACCAAAAAAAAAAAAAAAAACGAACTGCAATGTTATCTGGCCCAAAAGAGAGTATATCAATGCAGATCATCTGACCATGCTGACTGGCAATAACTGAGAACTTGATGAGCACAGATTGGCCAAACCGGGGAGGTTGCGGAGGAGGAACGGAGGAAAGGCTGTGCAAGCATGCCGTCTCAACTAAGTGGAGAGAGAGCCGCATTTTGTGAAAAACACATCGAAAATAGAAACAAATATTTTCCAAAAATAAGTCTGAGATGCCCTCAATTTGAGAACCTGCCAGAGATCCAAGAACTCCCCATCCTATTAGGAGAGGAAGAGCAGTGAAGTGGCAGCAGAATACCGAGCCCCCTGCCGCCGTCAGGGACAGTGACTGACATCAATCTTACGGAATACTAAAAATACGTCCAACCTGCATTTATTTACAACCCATTTACTTTTTCATTACGTATTATTACATGATTGGCCGATATCATTCGTCATCATCACCAGCATCATTATCATTATTATAATCATTACTATTGACTTTATGTAGCTTATTTAATGTTCAGGATTTATCATTATTTCTCGATGCCCATCAGTCACGAGAGAAGTTCTTGCTTTCAGGTGTGGCTTACTGTTCATTGTTTCCAGTCTTGCATTTCTTTGTTTTATTCAGTGTGAAAAGCACGTTTCAAACATTGTATGCTTTCATCATACAAAATTTTAGTGTTTTGTCATGTCAGAAAAGCAAATAGAATTTAGAGAGATATTGAGAGAGCCCATCGTCGTTACTGTAAAAATCCAAGGATACAGCAACTCTGACTTCCAATACTTGAAGGACAGTCACCAATTGATTAAGGCTGCATCCCCCCCCCCCCCCCCATTTCAATACAGAATAAAACAAAAAATGTGATACAACAACCCCCTCCCCTGTGATTTACTCCTAACCTGAGCATATTCAATATCAGTGCGGATCGGGATATTCATCATCAAGTTGCCCGCGGGAAACAAACTGTCACGAGCGCTCTCCATTGCTTCTCCTTTGATTCCTTCCCAGACAGCAATTTTCCATTACAGAGGAAGCGATATTGAGAATTTCTCCGTGTGCGAATGAGGGGGAGGAAATTGAGCAATTGATTGCATTAGAGCCGCGGAGCGGTGACACGGCGGCGCTGAAAGGGAAGGCTCCGGAGAGCAGCGCCAGGAGAGCGGCACGCTGCCCCGGGACATTGCTCTCGGCACCAGCTAGCGTGACATTCGCTGCGTCGGGATGGAAATGCATCTCCGCGAAATGATCTCCCCGCTGCTTAGTGTACTGTCACCTTCAGTCAATATTGCTTTTTGGGTTCGTTTCATTCCGTTGTCTGTCAATTTATCCCACTTCCTGTTTTGCATGGCTTGTTTTGTGATTCTAAAAACTCGTTTTCGAGAGCCACTTAATAAAAACGGCAAAGGGGCCAAATGATAAAGCTATTGGACAAAAACAGGATGGTGGCTGTTATTTGATATTTTACCCAGTTGAGAATAATTATGGTTTAAAATGGAAATGCACCACAGGCATGTAATGCGTTTGATCTACACCCTCTGGGATTACTTTCCAACAACAAACAAAATTGCTTTCTAACTCCCCTCAACATTAAGAAATCCCACCGCTCAAAAGCCGTGATTCCTCTCTTGGCAGATGCGATCCACTCGGCAGGTGTCCGTTTGGCCGGTGGGGCTGGTGGGAGGGCGCCGCTACGAGCGCCCCCTGGTGGAGAAGGGCAGAGTGGTGGGCTGGTATACGGGCTGGAGGCCGGACCGACCGTTCGCTATCGACATGGCAGGTAAGGACCCTTATTGGTCACTGAGGACAACCATTGGCAACAGGCCTTATGGAATTTAGTTACGGTGTCTCAAGTAGGCGGAGGCCATTCCCACATCCCCTCAGGGTGAATTACTGTAAACGCATCTCAGCGAATTGTCTCACCCGAAAATAGGCAACGTCTTTTTACCCAATTATACGAGATTGCTTTTGTCCAGCCGGAACCACAGTTCTATCTTTGTCTCGTAATAAAATGTTAAATTAAGGAAATGAAAGAGTGAGTCAGCTTCGTGTTTTAAAATTGCTTTGCTAATCCTCTGCTCACCGGCTAAATAATAACAATGTGGAAATGTGTTTTATTAACAATTTTTCAGAGAATAACAACGTAAACCCCTGTGGGGACTCACTCAGCACCGTGGGAAAGGCTTTATTTGCAGCTTCTGAATTACACTGGATTTCTCATTTTATTCTCCCCATTGTAAGGAATCGTTGAAGTATTTAAGTTTCCCGCATATATTTTAATCCTTAGCTCGGGGTAAGCTTGCGGTTCATGTTGCCTGTGGCACTGAGCACGGAGCACGGGGGCACGGTAAATTACGCTGGCCAATTTTCGCGGCCAGACAGAAAATAACCACAGAAAAGTATGTGTGATGGTTTTACAAAGCAGTGCGCACTGAATCCAGATGGGTCGGGTGCGGAACCCGACACAGCCTCCGCCAATGAGACGGTTCTCTCACAAACGGCACCAGGGTGATAACCAGCCACGTCAAGTCAAGTTTACGTCACGGGAGGAGACTCGTAAAACAGAATAAATCGTACAGAGAAGGGAAAACGTTCTCAGTCCACGCTAAGCACTGCTCTAGAGATATTCAGAGATGTCACTCATACCATCTATGTGTGACCATCATCAGACAGGGGGTGAACCATTCTCACTCTTCGGCAGAACTCATATTAAATATTAGGAAAATATCAGCACAGAAAAATATCATACTGCAGTCATAATGCCAGAGCAACATTCATGAATGGAGTCCTCCCTTCACACGGAGTCGATAATGTACTGAATAGAACATTGATGCTGTGCGACAGTTAAAAAGATAGAAGGCACGTGACGAAGTCTAGATGGGCTTAATGGCCTGTTCCACTCAAATATTCTAAGGCTACTATCCATTATTTTAATATATTTATTCATAAAAGAATCATTATTAATTGGATAAAAAAACAACAACACCAGGTTGATGAAGCGAGTTCTTTCAGCAGAGGGGGTTATGTGGGTGCTCTGTAGTGAAAAAAGTGAGGGATGGGTCTCAGGACACAAACTAACCCCCAGTTCAGCAAAGGATGTGTGGGAGAGAGTGTGGTACACAGGAGGAGAGAGAAAGAGAGAGGGAGAGAGAGACACAGAGACAGAGAGAGAGAGGGAGAGAGAGACACAGAGAGAGAGAGACACAGAGACAGAGACAGAGACAGAGAGAGAGAGAGAGAGAGAGGGAGAGGGAGAGGGAGAGGGAGAGGGAGAGAGGGAGAGAGAGACACAGAGAGAGAGGGAGAGAGAGACACAGAGAGGGAGAGAGAGACATAGAGAGGGCAGGGGGGTTGAGCAATCTTTATTCTCAGGCTACAGAATCGCTGCATCGCTCCGTTTTCATAAACGTCCGGTCACGGTGTGGAGGTGCAAGATGACATTGAGCAGTGTGACTCAGAGCGTGGAGGGGGTTAGAGCGCCGTCACAGGGAGTAGCATGTCACCGGGTGTCACGGCCCGTCCCAGGACACAGCCTGCCCCAGCCAACAAAGGCCCAATCACACAGCACTCACTGTTCCTCACATTACATCAGCTCTGACTCCTCATCCGGGTGCCGGCGACGCTGAAAGACCAGCTGAAATGGAAGTTAGAGCAGCACTAGCTTCCGCGGTATGGCGGGTGAAAGGGATCTTTCGGGGGGAGTTTTCGGAGGGCGGGCAGTCGACGTTAAATGATGAGGAGGAATCAGAGCCGTAGCCTCTGACTCTGGGGGAAAGGTACGCCCAGCTGCCTGAAAGGGCATTGATTGGGAGAGGAACGAAAAATTGACAGACATTTTGATCTAAATACACACCCGCTGGTACATGATGATGTAAAATCTCGTAATATTTATATATATTTCTTGGAATATATACTTTCGTATGGTTTTGAAGAATTTAATAAATTGTGGAAAAAGTGATTTTTGATTTTACCACAGGGGAGGTACCACATGTGAATAGTGGAAGAAAAAAAACATATGCAAATTAGCTCATGAATAATTAGATATACATTTGAATATAATTAGAAAAACTTTTTTTGTCTCAGTGGATTCATTCAGAGTTCATTTTTCTATTTCAATGAGATGAATGACTCAATTCTGACTTTTTGCAATTTTTCCACATAAAATATCAAAAGCCCCCTGTAATTCTCCAGCTATTTTGGTGAAGAAGCACAAAGTTAAATTTAGTAGCTTTATCTATTTACAATACACTACATTAAAGGCATTTAGGAGACGCTCTTATCCACAGCAATGTACAATGAGGTGCAAATCAAACCCAGGAACAAGTAGGTTCAGGACCCTAGAGGAAAGTACCCTTCCGAGTCCTAGCATGATCACATAGATACAAATGGAACCCTTGAAAAGTACATCAACTTTCCAACTAGCACACCACGGTTGGCAGCTAGAGTAACCCGAGTCCTACAATACCTATACTCAAGTGCTATTATAATCTATGACACAGACTAGGTTAATCATGGTAGTGGGGTAGGGAGGGAAAGGCGCAGTCTAAAGAAATGAGTCTTCAGTCTGTTCTTGAAAATGGTCACAGACTCTGCTGTTCTGACATCCACAGGAAGGTCATTCCACCACCGTGGGGCCAGAACAGACAGCAGTCGTGACTGAGAAGTGCAGGTGCGATGAGGGGAAGGTGCCAGGCATCCTGAAGTAGCAGAACAGAGGGGTCTTGCTGGTGTATAGGTTCTGATTAGTAATCTATAAGTTAAATTGGAAAGAAAAATATTTCCTGCACAAAAAAATGTTCAATCCAGAAAATGCCAGTTACGGTTTTTATTTTTGGTGTTGGTGAACATGACAAGGCTGCTTGTGCTGTAACAGTAAAAAGGCCAACAGGATTCTAGGATTCATATACAATATTTATACTCAATACTCTTGGCTAAGGAAGTTATACAGACCCTATGATACATATACAGTATTTATACTCAATACTCTTGGCTAAGGAAGTTATACAGACCCTATGATACATATACAGTATTTATACTCAATACTCTTGGCTAAGGAAGTTATACAGACCTTATACAATGCCCTTGTCAGACTACGGTCAGAGTTTTATTTGCAGTTATGGGGACCATACCACAAGGAAGATATTGGAGGTGCTGGAAAAGGTTCAAAGAAGGGCAACCAGATTGATTCCATGAATAAAAGATAAAAGTTATGAGGAAAGACTTAACTTAATCCCTTCAAGTTTAGTAAAAGGAGATTTAGGGGTAATTTGATTGTTAATCCCTTGAATTAATTTAAAAGCCTTAAAGTGAACTACAGGCGACTCAGGGTGAACTTGGTTAGCAGAATAAGGGGGCGTAAATGGAAATTGGCAAAGGATAAATTCCACAGTTATTAGGAAGTATTTCTTTCCCCCCACACATAGAGTCACTGTGGAATATCTTGCCAGTACATGCGGTGGAGGCAGAAACACTGGGTTTTTTTTTCAAGAACAGGCTTGATAAGGTGCTAGGTACCATTTAGCTTTTAGGCAATCTAAGCACTTTACTGGCAGGAAAAGGCGAGCATTGCTGGGCAGAATGGCTTATTCTCATCATTATGTTGTATTGTTAAAAACATGTAAATTAACAACTTGTTAAGTTTATATTTTATGAAACTACAGTCGTTATTGAAGCTAAATATCATAATATCTCTAAATTCACCGATCAAACCAAAATCGGGCTTTTCACCGGCTGTGCATCACCCTCGGACACGGGTTAATTAAACCGGATTCTGATTCAGAAACGTATAATCACTATTCATATGTGGCAATTTAAGAGCGACGGTTCTTCCAACGATATATTATTTATTTTCTTCAAAGTCTTGGGTCTATTAGATTTGTTGTGGCTAAAAAGCAGGAGACAATGGGATTAGTTAGTATTCCCTTCGCGCGCTTCCAGCCACTCGGCTCTGCCTGTGTGCTCCACAGCACAATGCGATGATCCGCCTGGCCTTTCTCCGGGAGCACGGCGCTCGCTTCAAGTGGGATTCGAGTGCCGTCTCTACTTGAAAGCTTTTAGTACAAATTAGCCTGTGATTTTTTCTGATGAGCCTATGGATTCAAATAATAAAAAAGAAAAAAACGCAATATATCAGGGGAAATTTAAGTGGTTCACGAAGAACTTTTGAACTGTGAACTGCGTTACGCAAGTAATCATCCATTTTAGTCTGTTGCGCATTTTTGATGGAACGCGAGGCTGCTGCTGCGTCACCTGTGCGCAAAAGCCACACAGCTCACCCCACGATTTAACAAGGACAGCAGATCCATCTCTGAGAGCAGCGTCTCGTTCAGCGAAATCATCAAAGCGGCGACTGCACCGTAACTAAATTATGGGCAGGGAGCCGTTCCAGGGCCTTATAAACTCACGCAGGGTAATGGTGTTTTTTTGCGGAGTGTCGAGATCTAACCTGGTTTAATGTGATCCTGGGAGAGCTGAGCTACCATAAGGAATGAGCTGTTGCCGAGGCTGAGATATATTTTTATTTCTCAGCACTTCCCCTGCGCGTCTGGAAGGAGCCCATAACGCTTCCAGCTCTAAGACTTTATACACAGTGGAGCCATCCTAGAAAACAACGAGCCGGTTGAAGATTAAAGGCTTCAAGTGCACAAGGCTCGAGTGGCTCAATCAGTAAAGGCGCGACCTAAATGCACGGGCATGAACGCCAGCAGTTCACTGCGCAGGTGCAAGTAGCACTGGCTACTCGAGAAAATTGCTCTGTAATAGAACTTGGGTCTGTTCCAGAAAGCAGGATCACTAATAACGGCACTGACTAAAACCCGGACTCAGCCTAAATGTAGAATGTAGAAATGTAGAAAACAACAACAACTCAGTAATCCTGCTTTGTGGAACATGGCCCAGGTGGTAGCCTTTGTATTGGGACCATTGTACCATTGACCATGTCCCATTTCTGCCCTGTAAGATTGCATTGTGGGAGCAACAGACAACAGACTTAGATAATTTTATGGGAACAGCATATTGGTTGAGAACAGTGACAGAAGTGATTGGTTGGGGGGGGGCTGTCAGATACGGTACTGAAAAGGATGGCGAGTTTAGCTTTGTGGTCGTTTCTCCTCCAGGGTTCGCGGTGAACCTCCAGGTGGTCCTGGCGAACCCCAGGGCCCTGTTCAAGCGCCGAGGGTCCCAGCCGGGCATGCAGGAGTCCGACTTCCTGAAACAGATCACCCGAGTGGAGCAGCTGGAGCCCAAGGCCCGGAACTGCACCCGGGTCAGTCACCCCCGACCTCACAATCACTTCCTGTTTCCAGTTTCCTCCTTTCTACCACCAACAGCACCACGTTCAAGCACACAAGACTAATATTAGAAAAGACAATTAACACCGCTCACATTCGGCTGCACTGTTGCCTAAATCACTCTGAGCCAAACGCACGTTCCATAAATACTCAGACTGTTTGGCTGCTGCTACATTCGCAGCACTAATAGTCTCAGACAGGTGGCGGGATCTAATGAAGATGAGAAGTGAATTAGCTAATTGTTTGTAATGCAAAACGCGCAGAATTTAAACTCGGCTCACCGTTTAGGACAGCTTATCAATTAAGGGATTGATGGTTTAAAGGCGATCGATTCTGCGGACCTGATAAACGAGTGGGGATTTCAGATAAGCAGCGGACTTGGTGGAAGCAGAAGAGGAAAATTATGATGGTGTGTGATGAGGAACATCAGAAGCCTTTTGTTGAACTGCTGTTGAAGGGCTACCAACACCGTAAGGATGCCTCAGCTATCTCTGTCAGATATTCTGAGCCCATATGCAGCCCACTCCCAGAATGCAGTTGTTAAGCTCATCAGTGTCTGTTTGAGATGGGGCTGAGGAGCTGGGAGAGAGTGAGAGAAGTAGGAAGAGAGAGAGGGAGGGAGGGAGAGGGAGAGAATAAGAGCAAGAGGGAGAGAGGTAGGAAGAGAATAAGAACAAGAGGGAGAGAGGTAGGAAGAGAGGGAGGGAGGGGAGAGGGCGAGAGTGAGAGCGAGACAGGAAGAGAGGAGCAGGCGGGAAAAGGAAAAGGGGAGAGAGAGGGGGAGAGAGAGAGAGGTGCAGGTGTACACACTCACCGCCCAGCAGTTCCTCATTACCGCCAGTCCACCGCTGCTCCGGCTGACCGGCCGCTCTCCCACGCCGGCGGGCCAAGGCTCCCCCGCAGAACCAGGGGAACAGGCTGACTGGAGCCTCCCTCAGAGCGCACCCCCCGCCCTAACCCCCACGGCTCCCCTGCCTGGTTACGTCCTGCCCCGAGGAGGGGGCGTGGATCTCTCCATGGCGACGGCTCCCGTCCGAGGCACACAGGGTTAGCGAGGAGCGGTGAGGTTTGGGGTTCTTTCCCCCCAGGAGGAGCTAGCCTCGGTCAGACTACCGTTCACTCCTGACTGCAGCCGGCCAAGACTTCTGCCAGTGCAGTGTGAACAGAGCCATCCGACCCTCCTCAGCCAGTCAGTCACTCAGTCACATCAACCACACAGTGAACGGAATGCATACGAGTGTCATTAAAAGAAGAGGGTGAGGTTGAGGTGCGTGTGCTAGATGATTCCAGGGTAGAGGGGTGTCATTCTATCCCAAAAGTTCCTGATTTCAAAAGTTACGAGACCCCAAATTAAAGAAAAAGTTGTTTTCACGTGTGGTTACTGTTAATTTGTTTCTAGTCTTTATTTGTGTTCAGTGTTGGTGTGCTAGACCACGTGATTTCACTAATTAGTTTACCTGCTTGGTTCAGATAATACGCTCATTAGTGAAATCGGGTGGTGCTGAATGGTTGGAGCGAATGCCTGCAGACACTGCGGCCCGCAGGAGTTGAGTAGCGCTGCTGTATGTTTTGGCGAAAGAAAACGTAGGTTTTTGTCATGCCAATGAATTGTAATTGAGAGAAAGAGAGATCATCCTTTTCTCACCCCACAATCCTCTTCCGCAGGTCCTGGTGTGGCACACTCGCACAGAGAAGGTGAACTTGGCGAATGAGCCCAAACACAGGCAGGACTCTGTTCTGATAGAGGTGTGAGGAGGAGGGGGTAGCTGACCCAAATGGACTTTAAGACTGAGGCCTCTCATTCTCACACTGGTGCTACCACTGACAGCAGCACTCACCCCAGCTGGCCCCTCCCACCCTTTGTGACATCAGCCCCGGTTCCCGAGAGACCGCTGCCCGGCGACCAGCAGGCTGTGCATCAGAACTACAGGAACGGACTACAACGTTCACTCCTCTACTCCAAATGACTCCATTTTAAAATAAAGGAGAACAGACTGAATGACAAAATAAAAAAACATCTTTACAATAAACGAGTCATTGGACAAAAACGATCAGACGACGTTTCATGGCTATTCACTGTTTAATGCACGGAAATAACATTTTAAATCTGTACTAGGCACCAGAAAATGTAAACACAAGATGGACATAAACCTGGAGGACCAGGTCGCAGCTAGTTTTCCGTTATTGCAAGGCAGAGAGACCCTGTCCATGTTGATTGAAATTCTGCCACAACATTCAACTAAGTGTTCATTTACCCACTTTGTTCGATTCTACCCCCCCCCCACTCAGTATCCTATTTGTACCCTCGAGACCCCCACCCCCATATAATCCTGTCTGACATACCCTTGACCCCCCACCCCAATATAATCCTATTTGTACCCTTGAACCCCCCAGCTCACAGAATCCTATTTGCACCCCGTAACCCACCCCTCAGAATCCTATTTGCACCCTTGACCCCCCCCCATCCCCATATAATCCTATATTCACCCCTTGAACCCCCATCCCACAGCGCCCTATCCCTACCCCTTGACCCCCCCCCCCCCCCCGCCTCCCCCCCCTCCCAGACATCCGCAGCAGCCTCTCAGCCGGAGCACAATGATTGGTCGTCCAGGTTTATGTTCCTCTGCCTAACTGTGCTTCTCTGCAGCGCACACAATAAAACACCACAGTAAGATGGAGGGTTTATTTCAACCGAACAGATGAGGGGTGAAATGAGAGGCGGTGTTCACGCGACGGCGGATATCTCTATTCATGGGAACATACAGCACATCTGGTCATACGCTACCGTCTAGGGGATCGCCGGGGGAGGGAGGGTTCACAAACATGATAGCCATATTTCTGCCATTTAAATACTATTACTCACTATTGATTTGGTACTGATATATTAGACGCTCGCGTAATT
Organism: Conger conger; assembly: GCF_963514075.1. Lineage (NCBI taxonomy): Eukaryota > Metazoa > Chordata > Actinopteri > Anguilliformes > Congridae > Conger > Conger conger. Next base: position 11,749,006 of record NC_083777.1, read on the forward strand.
GGTCCAGCAGCTTGTTTCGCTGATATGTTTTTTTTAAAAGGAAATAAAGAAAAAGAAATGACAAAAGAAACACTCTTTTGCAAGTAAGACGGACGAAGCTGCCGGTCTGCAACTCCACACTGGTCACTGGACACACAGCAGGCGTCTCTCAGAGCGTTCCTGCCGGGACAGGAGGAGGTGTCAGTACGAGGGTAAGGTGGGGGCGTTCTCACTTCCACAGCTGTGTGCTGAGGGTCTGGCCTGAGGGGGGCGCCACCCAGCCCCCCACGCCGGGGCCCGGCTGCCCCAGACCCAGGGCTCCGCCCGCCCCGTTCACATTCAGCCCCGACATGTGCTGGTTCATCTGCAGAGACAGAGAGGCAGGACAGAGGGGTGAGAAGAGCACACACACACACACACACACAGTCACACACACACACACACACACAGTCACACACACACACACCCCCTCCACCACACACACACACACACACACCCTCAACCACACACACACACACACACACAGTCACACACACACACACCCTCCACCACACACACACACACACACACACACACACACACACCCTCCCTCAACCACACACACAGTCACACACACACACACACACACACACACACACACAGTCACACACACACACACACACACACACACACACAGTCACACACACACACACACACACACACACACACACAGTCACACACACACACACACACACACACACACACACACAGTCACACACACACACACACACACACACACACACACAGATACACAGAGACACACAGAGACACACACAGACACACAGAGACAGACACACACACAGACACACACAGACACACACAGACACACACAGACACACACAGACACACACACACACACACTCTGGCGGTTAGCGAGCTGTCCGCACATTCCCCACCATCCCCCTCCCCGCAGGCTCCGTGACGGTTAGCGGTGTTATAAATGCCCCGGAGCGGTCAGGTGGCAGGCTCCGCTATCGGGGCATCTGTGTCCAGGTGATTAATACCCAGCCCCTGCCACTTCCTCTTCCCCGCGACAGCGCACCCGCGCCGGCTCCATTAAACTCGGGACAAATATCTTCCAGCCCGGATGGCGGGGCGACGGCCGATAAGGCCGGGATAACTCTGATAAACGGACAGACAAGGGGACGCGGGCACTCTGTCAGGCACAATCGGCCCGGCTCTGCCTCCAGCATGACAAATCGCTCCCGTGTTTTAATTACCCGGGCTACCTCCTTACACCTGGTACACGCGAATCCGGGAGGGAGGAGAGAACAGCAGCGCGGCTCTTCTGGGACGCCGGGAGCGCTGTCAATCGGGCGCTATATTTACTCCTGCGAAACGGGCTCGTTAACGGCGGGGGGAAAGCCGGCTCCGCGCGGGAGGACCGGAGAGGGGGAGAGCGTGTTCCAGGCAGGACTCCGGGATAGGAGCCGGTGACAGTGACAAATGCGGAGCTCGGAGAGGCTGCCGTGCTCAAACGCTGTGACGAGGACTTTAATTAAAACAGCCAGACCCAAAGTGCGCTCAATCGATTCATGATATGCAATTAACCTCCTGGGCTCCGATATCGCCTACAATAACACAGGAGGGGCAGGACTGGGGGGAGCCACGCCCATGTGTACACACCCACCAGGGGTGTCTGAGAGCAGGGTCACTGGGCAAGTTGTGCCTGTGATATTACAGTCGCGTGTGTGATATTACAGTAGTGTATGATGTGTGATGTGGTCAGGCAGTCGTACCTGGCTGATGTTCCACTGTGATATTACAGTAGTGTACGTAGTATTACAGTAGTGTGTGTGATATTACAGAAGTGTATGGTACGATGTGGTCAGACACTTGTACCTGGCTGATGTTCCACTGCAGTATTACAGTAGTGTGTGTGATATTACAGTAGTGTATGTGGTATTACAGTTGTGTGTGTGATATTACAGTAGTGTACATAGTATTACAGTAGTGTATGTGATATTACAGTAGTGTACGCAGTATTACAGTAGTGTATGGTGTGTGATGTGGTCAGGCACTCGTACCTGGCTGATGTTCCACTGCAGTATTACAGTAGTGTGTGTGATATTACAGTAGTGTATGTGGTATTACAGTAGTGTACGCAGTATTTCAGTAGTGAATGTGGTATTACAGTAGTGTACGCAGTATTACAGTAGTGTATGGTGTGTGATGTGGTCAGGCACTCGTACCTGGCTGATGTTCCACTGCAGTATTACAGTAGTGTGTGTGATATTACAGTAGTGTATGTGGTATTACAGTAGTGTACGTAGTATTTCAGTAGTGAATGTGGTATTACAGTAGTGTACGCAGTATTACAGTAGTGTATGGTGTGTGATGTGGTCAGGCACTCATACCTGGCTGATGTTCCACTGCAGTATTACAGTAGTGTGTGTGATATTACAGTAGTGAATGTGGTATTACAGTAGTGTACGCAGTATTACAGTAGTGTATGATGTGTGATGTGGTCAGGCACTCATACCTGGCTGATGTTCCACTGTTGCTGCTGGCCCGGCTGCATGGCGTACATGTTCTGGGGGGGCACCACTCCGGGCGGGACGCCCCCCCCCTGCGCCCCCATCACCCCGCCGGGGGCCAGGCCCATCACCCCCGCCTGAGCGGCCCCCATGAAGCCGTTGGGCATGGTCATGCCCACCATCATGCTCTGCCCCATGGCCGGGCCGCTCTGCCCCAGCACCGTGCCCATCATGGTGGTGGGGGGCGCGAAGCCCTGGTACCCCTGCCCCGGCTGGGAGGGGAACTGCATCTGAGAGGGGCCCATGAACATGGCCGCTAGGGAGGAGAGAGGAGAGGAACATGACCGACCACCTTCAGACACAGAGCCAGGACTCACCGCTTCAGTGGGCCCCTCTCCCAACCTCTCAGACATTTATAATTACTCCAGTTCTGCTGGAAGTCCTTCTTTGTACTTACCTATGGGCAGTCCCACGGCAACAGACATTACAACTAGGGCTAGCACGATATGCGGAAAATCTGAGATATCCAATAACGTTCAATATTGCAATGACGATATGACTTGTGGTAAATAAACAAATATTTAAGTGTGCACAGTTCGGTCTTTCAGCTTTAGGTTTACTGCTAACATAGACCCCAGAGAATGAATAGCCTATGCCCAACAAATAAAAGTAAATAAATACATTACTTATATCCTAAATGCTTTTATTGAATAAATTGCACATGAACAGCCAATCAATTTAATAGAACATCAATTTAAATAAATACTATGCATCGCAGTTCAAGCAGATTTCTGCGATGTTTTTATCTTGCATGTTCATATCTTGATTTGTGTGTATTTGTGTGATGAGCTTCTATACCGCTACATAATAGACTGCTCCAGATGGTTATAGAAGCTAATATCAAATAACCCTGTCTCTCTTATGTAGCTGTATTGCACTTTACCATGCAGATATACTGCATTTATAATGTTGGCTTCCATGGAATTGCCTCTATCCTGGTTTCATTATTATTGCTAGCTTCATGTTTGCCAGGACTATTTTACTGATAATTTTTTTGTTTGTCTTTTCAGCAACCCCGCTCTTCAAAAGAAAGACTTCAAAGGTGTGAGTGAAAAGAATTAAAAAGGTAACAGGAATAGAAGCGAAAGTTGAGGAAAAGGTTAAGAACGCCGCCAACCTGGCGGAAGAAAATCTATAAGTGAGCACTTTCCCTTTTCCGTCTTTTTTCTGTACGGATTTAAGTGCAGAGTCCGCGGGTAGAGTCGGGCCCCGTCCAGCGGGACTGGAGTGCGGAGCCGTGGCGGGGGCTGAATTATTGATGCCTCCGTTAATGGAGGCTGCGCTTCTGAAGCCGCCCGTCACATCCACACTCCGCCCACTACCTAACGGGAAGGGGAGGGGCCTCCAAACCAGGGCGTTTATCAGCATTACACCTTCAGATCTGCCACACTATTCTAGTCCCATCCATCCATCCATCCATTATCTGAACCCGCTTATCCTGATCAGGGTCGCAGGGGGGCTGGAGCCTATCCCAGCATACATTGGGCGAAAGGCAGGAATACACCCTGGACAGGTCGCCAGTCTATCGCAGGGCACACACACCATTCACTCACACACTCATACCTACGGGCAATTTAGACTCTCCAATCAGCCTAACGTGCATGTCTTTGGACTGTGGGAGGAAACCGGAGTACCCAGAGGAAACCCACGCAGACACGGGGAGAACATGCAAACTCCGCACAGAGAGGCCCCGGCCGACGGGGATACGAACCCAGGACCTCCTTGCTGTGAGGTGGCAGTGCTACCCACTGCACCATCCGTGCTGCCCACTATTCTAGTCCATCTCAGGAAAATTAAAAGAGCCGAACATACAGACCAACCTGGCAAGCAGGTATCTGTGGATAAGTGATGCATTCTGGGATACAGGGGGTGTTTTCCACACATTTACATGGATCAGCATTACACCTTTAGATCTGCCACACTATTCTAGTCCATCTCAGGAAAATTAAAAGAGCCTAACGTACAGACCAACCTGGCAAGCAGGTATCTGTGGATAAGTGATGCATTCTGGGATACAGGGGGTGTTTTCCACACATTTACATGGATCAGCATTACACCTTTAGATCTGGTGCACTATTCTAGTACATCTCAGGAACATTAAAACAGCCTAACATAAGGACCAACCAGGCAAGCAGATATCTGTGGATAAGTGATGCATTGTGGGATGCTGGGTGAGTGGGGTGCAGTACCAGGGGCAGGCTGTGGGGGCAGGCTGCTGGTGCTGTAGAGGGACAGGATGGAGTCCTTGGAGAGGAGCTTCTTGGCTGAGTCTTCCGCCTTCCCGCTGCCGCTCTCGGTGAACAGGTCCAGGTCTCCCTGGGCGGGGGCCGAACTTCCTGCTCCCGCTGCAGGGGCCCCTGTGGCTTTACTGGAACTGGCCTGCGGAGGTAGGGGGCGGGGGGAGAGACAGAACAATTATTGTGACCTCCGCGTTCACCTTTCAAAACTTAACAACAACTGGTTTCTCCGTTTGAGCCCACCTGTATTGTCCCTTTTGAAACCAGGACGCAGCGGGACACTGGTAAATGGGACATGAAAAAAAGAAAAAAAAGAAAACAGGGGCGTACGGCAAGACGACACAGGTGTGACCTCATTCAGACTGCTGAAAAAAAAACCCCAATGATCAACCCTTTGCAGTGTAGGATTTTTGGAACGTTGTTTTGAACGTTCCAAGTCAGTGTTCTGGAACTCCATTGCACTCCATTACCAGTAGTGATTGTGACATCAGCATTAAAATGTTCAGTTATAAGCATCCATTTGTGATCTTCCACACCAACGGGTTAAGAAAACTGCACAGGCAATGACTGAGCGCCTACAGATCGAGCAGCAAGCCAGCAGATGAAGCGCGCTACAGCCGTCTGCTCTACACAACGCTGCGTTGACGTGGATGCAGTTTAATTGAGTCAGATATAGAAGACGGTCATAAAGCGCCGAGGAGCATCCTCCACTCGGCAGGGGAGTGGGGGGGGAGGGCGGGTAGGTGTCATCGCTCCAAACGAGGCGCCCACTTTACCGCAGCCTCCGCAGTTAACCTCATTACTGAGGGATGATGGGAAAGGAGCGGTCCTGGCGGAGGCGGGCTCCGGACCGTTCCGCGGAGCAGCGGATTGGGAGTCAGATAGCGCATGAATAATGCATGGAGCAGGCCCACTGCAGGCCAGGACTGTCTCTTAAAGATCTTTACCGCGCGGCTGACGGATAGTAGCTCTTCTGTGAGGACGGAGCAGGGCTAACAGAGCTCCAGATAAGCTCCGAGGCGTGCGGAGGCTACGCTAGCGCTAATTTAGAGCCCAGTCTCAAGGGCACGAGGCAGTAGGCCAAACTCAATCAGACACCAGACAAACAAACACATTCAAAATGGCCGCCGTAAATCTTCCGATAAAAGGTCGGCTCGCGACACGGCAGAACGGACAAACCGGGACATAAAAACGCGTACGCCATTTCAGGGTGGCTTTATTGTGACCATTAAAATTATGATGGTTATTTTATTGGGAGTGTTGAGCGTGTGTTGGCTTGCTTTTCCTGACTGTGAAGCGAAATTAAAATGAATAAAAGAAAAAAACAGGAACAAAAAAGAAAACCTTTTTATGTGCAAAAATAAACCAGGCTTTTTGTTCCCGGAGCTTTATTTTTGGCTGAAACAGCCGTGTGTGAACAGGGATAGAGGAGTGGCTGTTGATGGGCACACGCTGCCTCTCTGGCTGTCACTGTGATGACTGAGGGACGGGGGGGGGGGGGGGGGGGGGGGTGCATCGACCCTTCACAGTGGCACTCTTCCGAATCGGACGGCTGACGGGGGTCCGCGTGGCATCCCGAACCTGCAGGCTCTGGTTCCGCTGCGACGCGGCTCCGATTGGCAGCCGGCGGCTAGGAATGCTGGGGCATGCGCAGGCCGCAGCCAGGCCAGCGGAGCAAAGCGGGCTATCTGACAAGCCGAATAACGCTGCTGCTTTAACGTACAACCTCAGCTAACTAACGTAGCGCTGCTTTAACGTACAACTACAGCTAATGTAGCGCTGCTTTAACGTACAACCTCAGCTAACTAACGTAGCGCTGCTTTACCGTACAACCTCAGCTAACTAACGTAGTGCTGCTTTAAAGTACAACTACAGCTAACTAACATAGCGCTGCTTTAACGTACAACTACAGCCAACATAGAGCTGCTTTTACGTACAACTACAGCTAACTAACGTAGCGCTGCTTTAACGTACAACCTCAGCGAACTAACGGAGCACTGCTTTAACATACAACCTCAGCTAACAAACGTAGCGCTGATTTAACGTACAACCCCAGCTAACTAACGTAGCTCTGCTTAACCGTACACCAAAGTATCGTAGCTCTGCTTTACCGTACAACAAAGCAACATAGCTCTGCTTTACTGTCCAACAAAGTAACATAGCTCTACTTTACTGTACAACAAAGTAACGTAGCTGTGCTTTAGTGTACAGCTAACTAATGTAGCGCTGCTTTACTGTAAAGCCAAAGCATAACTCCCAGATAATAGCCAGTGGCTCAAACAATGTGACAATGTGTGGAGAAGATCCATCAAATGGAAGGGGTATGCAAACGAGGAGGCAGGAGGGGGAAAGCCAATCTGAATAAATAATTCATGGGGGAGGGGGCGGTACACACTGCCCCTACATCCAGTAACTCAGGGACAGAACAGTGCTGTGTGTTTGGGGAAATTCTCCCTTTCCACTGAGACGCACTGCTGACCGGTATTCCTGAGAGACCTGAGCACGCACACACAGCTGACTTGTATCCCAGAGAGACCTGAACACATCCACACCCACACACAGCTGACTCGTATACCATTGTGTGGCATCAATATTCCACCCTCACACATGCATGCACACACAGACATCACATGCATGGCGCAAACACACACCACAGAAACACCCACCACACATATGCACGCATACAGCTGACCCTGCACACACCACTGTGCTCCATCAATATTCCACCCTCACACACGCATGACACACACACCATGTGTGCGGCACACAAGCACACACACTCAAATGCAAGTCCAAATAACCCAAATTGAAAAGAAAGAAGATTCAATTGATTGCTAATTCTGACAAGAAACCATACACGGTCAGTCAGACTGCACAGTGCTGATTACACACCCACAGTGACCCCTGACCTTCCACACAGTGACCTCTCCTGTGCTGCATACGCAGTGTGCTATCTGTGTGCTGCAGAGAGCTGAGGCTACATCCCCAGGGGATCAGAGAAGCCCCCCCAGGCTGTCAGAAGCCCTTCCCCAACCTGCAGCAGGGCGAAATGAGCACTGTGTGAAGTGGCCTTCTCCACAACCACCCAACCCCCCAGACTCTGCCGCCCTCTCCTCCCCTGCTCTTCTAATGGAGCTGCAGATTATCTCCACGCCACAGGCAGCTCCGGGCTCACACGGCCGATTATTATTATGTGTGTGTTTGTGTGTGTGTGTGTGTGTGTGTGTGCGCGTGTGTGTTTCTGTGTGTGTGTGTGTGTGTGTGTGTGTGTGTGTGTGTGTGCGTGTGTATGTTTCTCTGAGCGTTTGTGTGTGGGGACGGTGGGGGCAAAGGCCACGCTCGTTGCGAACAAACCTCACGGAGCTCGAGCGCTTTCCAAGAAGAGGGCACGGAAGGTTCTGGAGACAGTAAATTAGAGCCGTTTCACAGATAAATTATGGTGGTTTGCCGATGCAGCGCTTTCCCGTTTACGCATGCCGAGGCTCTTTACGGTATCTTACGGATTCACACGCGGTCAGAAGAGCCAGCATCCCCCCCCTCTCGTCACATCTCTGCCGAACATCATTAGCGCGTTTAGCTGTCTGTTCAGAGCCTTATCTGCACCGCACCGCTCCCGGCTGCCTGGAGAGTGCTGGGACAGAGCAGCCTGTGAAATAAGCCAATCCTCAGGCAGAAGGGGCCCAACCTCCGCCAGTCAGGGGAGAAACGGATGGTGTCTGTGTGTGTGTGTGTCTGTGTGTGTGTCTGTGTGTCTGTGTGTGTGCGAAGACTAGTGCCTCTCCCTCATCACCCCTCAGGCAACAGAACGCACAGAGATGACCACTCACTGAGACGGCAGTAAGCTCACTCAGGACAGCTCTCGTTTCATAAGGACTTCCTTCCAATTTGAATACATCATGCAACTTCACCGCTGGGAGGAGGCACCTTTTAACAGGGATGCTGACCGCGAGGGCTGCGCTGATGAGCACAGTCACCCTTTATATCTACACAGGGAGAGGACAGGCTACGCGCGCGCTCTGAGAAATAAACACACACGTGGGTTTGAGACCGTTCTGCAGGCAAAGCATCAAGCACCATCGGCACATAACGCGGGATTCACGGCCGTATGCCCAGAACGGTGGGCCCTGGTGCGTGTTCGACAGAAAAAGGCCCTCAGTTAGGACAGCCAGTCTCCGACAGAGGACCTCTGAAGAGAGCCTCAATGAATCCGAAATGGCAGTTTGCATGTGAATTAAACTCCTACTTCAGGCTGGTAGAAATAATGACAGCAGGCAGAGAGTTCACTCTGAGTGGGGAAATGAAAGCATATCAATGGCAGACTACGCAGGTTAGATTTGAAAGCACTCCACCGTTTCATCATCTCTCCAAAGGGCTCAAACTCATTATTTCTGTTATCAAATATTGGTTCCGATGCTTCGGTTTGCCTGGTCGCCATTCGTTGGCATTTGCCGGCTTTAAAAAATCAGCTTTGTCTTTTCATCTGATTTTTCCATTGTGTTTCATTGGGGAATGTAGGGGTATGTTCCAGAAATTCATAATGGTGCGAATGACCTTTAGACCACTGGTTAGCATGCCAAAAATCATGAACCTGATTCATCAAAATAAATGTCCACTATCGTGGGGTATTCTCCACCCATAAATAAACTTCACGTATTTAATATCCAGGGCACACCCCCTTTCACAGGTTTCAGGACTGCCAAGAGGTTTATTTAAACCGCATTATAAAAGCTTTCAGAAAATGGTCCAGGACTGTAAATAAAACACAAAAGCCAGCTCTGACTGCACACACTGCCTATGCCCTTTTGAAAACCAGGCTCAGAAGTCTTTTCAGGTCTTGCTGGCAAATTCTTTCAAACGGCAAAAATATTTTGCGGAAGTTTCAATAATTCAGGCTGATGTAAAGAAAACGTACATCATGGCTCGCAATTAATATTTCAGCAATATTTTCCGTCTCCCTCTCTACAGTTTCCCCGGGGTTTTATTGTGCGGATGTGATTGAAAAGCGTAGGCCATAGGCCTACCAGCAGATTGTTGAGTCTGACTTACAGCTGAAAACTGAACGCAAGAGTCTATTGGCTGAAGGACAAACTCTGATTGGATAGGAGGGAGAGGAGGCCACACCCTGCTTTCCTGCCCACTCTCACAGCTCTGTTACAGCGGAGACTGAACTCCAGACCGTGTGAACACCATCTTTAATCTGGGTTCTGAAAAGGTGGAATTCAGGACCTGCCACCGGAGAAAAAACCTTGGCCTTCTGTGCACAACTTTAAGGGCTGGTTTCCCAGATGAGGATTAAGCAGTTCCTGACCAAAACATGTTTTTAATGGAGATCTTCATTGAATTTTTCTTTTAGTCTAAGACCAGGCTTAATCCCTGTCTGGGAAACCTGCCATAAAAGTTTCAAAGCGTGCAGGGTTTTACTCCAGAAACACACCCATTAGGGACTTATGACTCTTGTCAGATAAATGGCTGACTACACACCTGTCACTGGCTGACTACTTTTAGAGGTATATTCAAGGTTTGCCAATTCCTTTCGTGAAAATTATGGCATTGGAACAATATGTCCCCACTACTGCAAACACCCCTGTCTGGCTACTTTTCAGCCTCGGCTAGCTCGACTGGCTTCACCCTAACCCCCCCCACAATGTGTCTCCACTGCTGCGAACACGCCTGCCTGGCTACTTTGCTGCCATTACTGCCTACTTTTCTCCCCAGGCAGGCCACTTTTCTCCCCAGGCAGGCAACTTTTCTCCCGAGGCAGGCAACTTTTCTCCCCAGGCAGGCAACTTTTCTCCCCAGGCAGGCTACTTTTCACCCCATGTAGGCAACTTTTCTCCCCAGGCAGGCAACTTTTCTCCCCAGGTAGGATCCCCCTGCTGACTATAACCTTCACAGAGCTTCACCCGTCCCAGAGATGGGGAAAAGCCTGCCTCTCCCTATCAATAAAACACCCACTGCGGAGCAAAGTGCTTCTGCTCGCTGCGAACCACAATCCCAGCCCAGCTCCTCACAGGCGAGCCAGAGGCTCCTCCAGCCCAAACTCCCCTGTGGGACGGTGTGAGGGACACCCGCTCTTCACAGCCTCTTTCCCCCCGGACAGCCTGGGAAAAGGCCGGAGCAGCCGTGTCAGGGGGAACGTGTCCCCTCGGGGCGTCTCTGGAGAGGAAGAGTCTGAAGCCGGTTGGGAGAGCCACGGGGAGCGCCTGGTGCAGGCCTCAGAGGCTAACGCTAACACTCCTGCATTATGCGCTCACATTCTCCAATCTCACACACCCCACAAATCAATCCTGCCAGCGGAGACCAGACAGGTAAATATAATCTCTCCACTCGCAGAGAGGAAATTAAACAAGAGCACTACCTCTCCTCTCTACTCTCTCTCTCTTTCGGGCAGTGTGTGCACATATTTGTTAGGGTCAGGGTTGTACCTGAGAGAGGTGTGTGTTTGAGGGGGTTAGGGTTGTACCTGAGAGAGGTGTGTGTTTGAGGGGGTTAGGGTTGTACCTGAGAGAGGTGTGTGTTGGAGGGGGTTAGGGTTGTACCTGAGAGAGGTGTGTGTTGGAGGGGGTTAGAGTTGTACCTGAGAGAGGTGTGTGTTTGAGGGGGTTAGGGTTGAACCTGAGAGAGGTGTGTGTTTGAGGGGGTTAGGGTTGTACCTGAGAGAGGTGTGTGTTGGAGGGGGTTAGGGTTGTACCTGAGAGAGGTGTGTGTTGGAGGGGGTTAGAGTTGTACCTGAGAGAGGTGTGTGTTGGAGGGGGTTAGGGTTGTACCTGAGAGAGGTGTGTGTTGGAGGGGGTTAGGGTTGTACCTGAGAGAGGTGTGTGTTGGAGGGGGTTACGGTTGTACCTGAGAGAGGTGTGTGTTGGAGGGGGTTAGGGTTGTACCTGAGAGAGGTGTGTGTTGGAGGGGGTTAGGGTTGTACCTGAGAGAGGTGTGTGTTGGGGGGGGTTAGGGTTGTACCTGAGAGAACTGTGTGTTGGAGGGGGGGAGGGGGTTGGACACCATGGGGCCGAAAATGTCCAGGTCATCGCTGAGAGTGGCGGAGGCAGCAGAGCCACTCCCACCGTGGGCAGCGGCAGCCGCAGGGGCATCTGGGAGAGAGAGAATAAGAGAAAGAGAGGAGAGAGAAAAGGACGACAAATTCAGCAGGGTCTCCTTCAAAGACCAAAAAAAATCTCATTTGGCCACAGTTGCTAAGGACTAGACATTTTTTTAAAGAAGCTGACAGTTACATTAGCCGGGCTGCTCCACAGACAGAGTGGGAGAGAGAGGGAGGGAGGGAGGGGGCTGGAGGAGGAGGGGAGCAGAGAGACACGGGGGGGGGGTCAAGTGTTACGGGGCAAGCGAGAGTCATTGGGCTCATTCCAACCGCTTATTTTTCTCCTCATTTTTCTTTTTCTCGCTCTGTTTTCTACTCCCAGCTCCACCCATCTTGAGATTAAATAAAAGCGGTAAGAAAAGAGGACAGAAAAAAAAAAAATAATAAGTGAAGATGAGGAAATTGAAAAGACGTGAATTAGGCAACTGGGATGTCCTTGTCATGTCAGTTACAGACTTTGCAGATGTGTGGCAGATGGGAGAAGTGGACGTAGAGATGCATGTACTCTGAGAAGGGCCGCTCGGCCGTACAGCTGAGGAAACACCACGAGGAGAATCATGCACACTGTCCCTCCCTCCCACTCTCCCTCCCTCCCTCCCGCCCGCTCCCTCTCTCTGTGGAAAACGAGTGAAATGCATCAAAAAGCTGTGCAGGATCTAGGTGCTGCAGTTAATCTTCACACTGCCCCCCCCCCCCCCCCCGCTACAGGATGCTGGAGCTAATTACGCAACGGGAGAAAGAAAAGACCTGAGGTGATGGGGAAGGAGCAGAGGAAGAGTGTGATTGGGACAGAGCAGAGGAAGAGTGTGATGGAGAGAACGATCAGAGGAAGAGTGTGATGGAGAGAACGATCAGAGGAAGAGTGTGATTGGGAAAGAGCAGAGGAAGAGTGTGATTGGGAAAGAGCAGAGGAAGAGTGTGATTGGGACAGAGCAGAGGAAGAGTGTGATTGGGACAGAGCAGAGGAAGAGTGTGATGGAGAGAAAGATCAGAGGAAGAGTGTGATGGAGGAATGTGATGGCGTGGTCTGGGCAGGACAGAGGAAGCTCAGCCTGATCACACACCACTGTGCCTTTAATTACCATTAAACATTGAAGAAGAGAACACTCCTGAAGAGAAAAAGCCCACTCCTTTATTTAAGTGCACCCACTCCACCGTGGCTTCATCAGTGCTGAATGGAGAGCAGCAGATACGAGGAGGGAGGGGGAGAGAGAGAAAGACAGAGAACCAGCGACAGAGCGAGAGAGAGAACCAGGGAGAGAGAGCGTGTGAGTGAGAGAGAGCGTGTGTGAGAGAGTGAGAGAGAGTGTGAGAGAGAGAGTGTGAGAGAGAGAGTGTGAGAGAGAGAGTGTGAGAGAGAGAGAGTGTGAGAGAGAGAGTGTGTGTGAGAGAGAGCGTGTGTGGGAGAGCGTGAGAGAGAGAGAGAGAGAGAGAGAGTGTGTGAGAGAGAGCGTGAGAGAGAGCGTGAGAGAAACATTTAGGAGAGAATCTTGAATCAGTGAGTGAGAGAGCGAGAGAGAGAGCTGGTGAGAGAGAGCAAATGAGAGAGCGAGTGAGAGAGAAAGAGTGAGAGAGAGCGAGGTAGACTCCATTAACAACCCCCATTAAAACGGCCCTCCAACAGTGCCCCTGGTAACTATGGCGATGTGGCGGCAGCGGGAAAAGGCCATTTCATCTGTATTTACCGCGGGACGGCTGCTCTGAAGGCGGCCTCACTCAGAGTGCAGAAACGCATCAGACGCGGGGCTTAGCCTGAGTCCCATCACTCCCTCAGCCCCACACCCGCCTGGTACCCCCCCCCCCCATCAGCGCCCCCCATAACCGCCCGCATCCCTGCCCAGCCCAGGAGATAAACCATCCAAACAACACTCTCGCCTCCCGCAAACCCCCACCGCTCTACACACTGGCGCCATCGAGAAAAGATAAAAACACGCCAAAGAACATACCCAGAGGCCTAAAATAATAATAATTACATTTAAAAAAAACATTAAAAAATGTGTCATTTTGGGATAAATAATGGGCCACTGCTCTGCTCTACCTGCGGTGACCGGAGCCCGGCAGATGGACGTGGTAGTGACGCTCTGGCTGAGGGGCGCACTGTCTCCCTCTCTCCAGAACGGGGCCACTACGCAGCTGTGGGATTGTGGGTGGTGGGGGACCAGGAAAGGTGCTTTTATAACACTGCGCTAACCGCTGCGAATGAGTTCTGTCTGATACGGCTGATCTGGGAGGCCCGCGTGACCGCACTCAGATACCCACAATTCCCAGGGAGGGCCCCGGAGTGGCAAGAAGAAGCCAGCCGGCCAAGCCAAGCTCAGATTATTATTCAGTCTACAGAACGGACTGCGCCTTGAACAGTGCAAAGCCTGGTCTTGAAACCCCGTTTTCAAGTTCCACACAAGCGCATTGACTTCAGTGTTCAAGGGATTTAGTTTGCCTATATACATAATTTGCTTCTTTACCAAGTGAATCTTGCAATGGGCGACCATCACAGTTGACATAACCACACCCTATATGTTTTATACATGCAGGACTCTTAATTCCTTAACCTAGTCCAGGATGACCCCGAAGGTCACAGGCCATGTCCTGTGTGTTCTGTGCTGTGCGCTGTGTCCTGTGTCCTGTGCCCTGTGTCCTGTGTGTTCTGTGCTGTGCGCTGTGTCCTGCGCGCTGTGACCTGTGTCCTGTGCCCTGTGTCCTGTGCGCTGTGACCTGTGTGCTGTGCACTGTGCCCTGTGCCCTGGGCACTGTTTCCTGTGTGCTGGGCACTGTGTCCTGTGTGCTGGTTCTGCCGATTAAAATGAAGTACTAAAGCCTTAATGCCATGATCGATGGCACGATCGGCAATCCATTACTCGGGACTTACCCAGGCCTAACAAGTCGATGGCTGGCTCTGCGTGTTTCATGGGGCTGGGCCGGGGCTCTGGCTGGGGCTCGTCCCGTTTCTGGGGCTGAAAGACAAAGAGAACACAGTCTGACTGCTGGCTCGGGTACCACAGAGCAGGTTGAGCTAACGCATACAGAACTACAGGCACTGCCACTCTCCATTCTCTTTCAGAGGTATCCAACCTGGCCAAGCCACTCAAACCAGCCCACCACAAAATGGAGCCAAACCCGCACACCCAACATCTCTCCAGCAACATGAACTTAGCCTGGACCAAGTCTTTACCTCACCCTTAAAAGGATGTTTCACGTGGGTATATCACAAGTTACCTTCTGGAGATTACCACATTGTATTTGCATAACACGAATACTAGCAACATCAGCTATTCCCGCTGACCGCTAGCGTCATCGCTGTTAGTCCCGGCCAATGAAACTTCACCTGCAACTCTCTCCAGCCTATTGAACCGTACGTCTTGGGTTCAGCTTTTTAAAGTCTTTTTGATTCTACGTCGGCGGAGAAAAGTCAGTCTCCCAGGCGAGAGACAGAGCCTCAACCCAAACCGACTTCTCCAGATCGATAGACCTTCTACGGCAGTGTCAATCAAAGGGGGACGCAGGCCTGATACGCCCCGCGACGCCCACGCGGAGAGCGCAGGAAGGGCCGCATTTCCAGCACCGCCCGATCCTGTCTCCTGCCCCGTCTCTGCCTTCTTCAGTCTGCAGCCGCCTGCCAAGGCTGTCGTATCTGCATGAAAGAGCCCTACCCAGCACCTGCCTTATTAGCAGCATGAAAGGGCATAATAAAGATGATTTTGTCTGGATCTGTCAGACGGCCGACTGGAAACACCCAGACGGGAACGAGGGTGGGCGGGCGGGTAGAGAGGGGGAAGGATGGAGAAAAATCCACCCAAAAAATAAAAAATAAAAAATAAAAATCTAATACTGTAGACAATGCAGGATAAGAAAACCAAATTTCACGCAAGGACGTCTCCCGATTGTTAGCAGGGCTCAGGGAACTGGTCCAAAATATAAATGAAATATCAGTAGCTGCCCGCTAAAAGTGTGAACCGCGACCGGCTTCAAACCACAACCGCTCTATTAAAAAGGCACTCACATTTTCGCATGAATATATAAATAAAGAAATAAAAATAGGAGAATATCTCGGAGGCTTCCTTCCAGGCTGAAATTGGGTTCAGAGCCGCGCTGTGGCACGACGGCAGTGTTGGCAGGGCCTGACCGCTCATGTGACCACTGTGCAGAAGAACCAGCCAATTACGCAGCGGGGAGAACTCCACACAGCCTTCATCTCAGAGAGAAGAGAACACGCACTCAAAGACACAGAAAAAAATAACTACTTTTACTCCGTGAATCCACAGCCCCATTAGCTGAGACGCAGAGAGAGAGAGATGGACAGAGAGAGAGCGAGAGAGAAATCCAAGAGGTGGTACAATAATGGGGGTGAAGGTCAGTAGAGAAGTGTGGAGAGACGAAGGGGGAGCCACGGAGGGAGAGAACGAGAGAGAGGGAAGAGGAGGAGGCCGGGGGTGAGTTTAAAAAAAAAAAAAAAAGAGCACAGAAAAGAAAGCGCTTTTGCTCTTGTGCTCAGAAGGTGCGATTCTGGGGGAGAGCGTTTCTGAAGCAGAGGTGGTTGACACAAAGCCATCGTCTCCAGCTTCAGCCCCGCACTCAGCTCCCCAGCGCCATCGGGACCGCCGCTGATCTCGGTCACCTTTCAAAAGTCCCGTCTGCAAAGCAGAGCCCCGATCTCACACATCTCGTTTCTGCCTCGCGCAACGCCGCAAACTTTGAGCTCACATCCAGTTAATAACCTATTATTATTTTCCCCTTACAGATACTGTTGGCGGGTTTTAATCTAAACAACGGTTAAGGCTGTGCATATTGATCATGCCTTTAGACTGGGTAATGAGTCCTTGATGTATTCAAATGCGCTTAGACCGTGTTCGCCACTGCGCTCGGGCTAATTATCTCCTGTAAATGTGAAAATGAAACGCGTATGAAAATACGATCCAGATAAACAAAGATTTTATCGCGGGTGACCTTTCCGCGCGGGCCCGTTGTGCATAAAAGCTGGAACGCGTGAGGACACCGCGGCGTAAAACTGTCAGGGAGACGGAGGGCTTGTGGCTGGTCAGGGTGACGTGCCGCACTACCCGAAACGGCTTTAGCTGAACAGCCCGTGGTTACCGGAGAACTGCCTCTAAACTGAAGTGGCGGCAGACTTCTGCAACACAAAACACACTCAAATATGGACAGTCATTCCAGCAGCCACTTGGTTTTATAAAGGTAGTGAAATCGGTGTTGTCCGCCGCACCACTTTTTATTTGTTTGTTTTGTGTAATGCGACTGCATGCCAAGGCATTGAAACCAAATTAATTTAGCCACAATGGGCTAATAAACCGTCACATAACTTCTGCCTTTCTCCTCTTTAAAGCTGCACTAGGTAACATTTCCGTCCTGTTGACCTGCATCAGATAACACACGAATAGCACTGAGGCCATCTAAACCTTCCAACGGGCCTCCCTGCTGCAAAATCCAGCTATGCCAGCTTGACCAGCCTGACCAGCTTGAAAACTGAGCTGGTCATGAAGCTGGTCTCGCTGGGTAGGAGCTGATCAACCAGCTTGTGCTGGTTACTTGTCTGAGCTGGTGTCCGATCGACCAGCTACCAGCTATTTCAAAACATAGCTTGAGCTCGTCAAACCATGTCAAGCTGAGAGCTGGACTGAACTGGTCAACAGCTACCAGGTGTTTCAAAATCCTTTTCAGAAGAGCTTCATGGTGAAATCATTCAGTCAATACTGGCCTGCAGACACACAGATGCAGACACGAAACACAGTCCCATAGTAGCTCAGTGATGATTTTTCAGTTCAGGTCAGGTACGAGGCTGCACACGGAAGTAGACCCACAGACACAAGGTTTCCTCAGGAACACAGTTCTCATAGGGGCGAAGCCTGGAGCTGTAACAGCACACACTTCCACGGCCCACTTAAGCGCAAGCGAAAACGGACCCACGACCAAACGGATTAACATCAATCGGCCGTGGCGCCTCACTCATTTCACAGCTCCCTTTTCATCCGTCCTTGGTTTCCCGCGGAAGGGATGAACCCAGGAGAGCGTTTAGACGAGTGCAAGCACTACTCGCGCTGAATCAAACGGCGAACAAACCGAACGGGCTTTTTCACTTGGGAAGCGCCGCGAGGAACGATCGGTGACATCAATGCGGCGGACGCATTCCGTCAGGAGACGGTGAAGGCAAACGCGCGCTAACCGCCCCGCGCTAACCGCCCCGCGCTAACCGCCCTGCGGGTGTGGAGCCTTCTGTCCCACTGGACAAACACACACACACACACACACAAACACACACACACACACACACACACACACACAAACACAAACACAAACACACACACACACACACACACACAAACACAAACACACACCACACACATACCAGACACCACCAGACACACACCACAAACACACACCACAAACACACCTAAAGCGAGGGACGGCATCGACCCGCGCTTATCTCCCGAACGCAGAGGTGGAGAGGCGCGGTCACGGTGGATCCGGGGAGCGGCGGGGCGTGACGAGCCAGAGCAAGAGAGGGAGAGAGGGAGAGAGGGAGAGAGGGAGAGAGGGAGAGAAACGCGCGCGGCGGCGGGGAGCCTGTTCCAGCCGCTTCAGCCACACTCTCAACATCAAAGCCAGCTGTGCGGCTCGGGGGGTACGGCGATGGTACCCCGTAACCATCGCTCCCGCACGCACACTCCAACAGCGTCGCTAGGAGACCGGGCCTTAATGACCTCATCACCAAAATTATCCTTTAGAGAAAGATCCTACACGGAAACACTCAGAGCTTCTGAGAGAGGAGTCCGTACGGCCAGCGCAGAGCACTCATGGCCCAAATGTACATTAAGACTGAACGCAAGGGTACAATCTCGGTACGGCTCCAACAATGCGGAAATGTTACTTTCACGTACTTGTACGATATGAAGGGCCCGGACTCAATCCATGTCCTTATTTCTCGTCAAGTTAAGTGCCAATTTATTTTCCTTCACGGTTTGGTCAATTCAGCACTCCACAAATGTAACTGTGAAGATAATGTGACAAGAACAAAGGCATTATTTTTTACATAAAATTTAAGAACAGCTGCTGATTAAACAGGGATGATAATCTCCCAGGCCTGGGTTGCCAGGTTATCAACAGGGAGGAATTAGAAAAAAAACAGTGTGAGAGCACCCGCTAAGAAACAGTCCCGACTTTAGAACGGAAATCTTCACCATCTCGATTGTGTTGCGTACTGCCATGCACCAAATAAGACCGTTCGGCTGTGCTTCTTGGAAGCTCTTCACGGTTGATACATCTTTGTGCTTTTGCCAGGATGACTCTGAAGCAGAGCTAAAACAAAAACCTGCAGCCACACCGATCCGTCCTGCAGAGAAGATACGACTCGCTCGAACGAACAAACAAATCAACGGGCGAACGAACAACCGAACAAAGGCATCGGCCGATAGTTTGTGAGCTCAGATGGAGCTTGCTGAGTGGAAGGAATCAGGGAGGTAATCTACGGCCACACACAGCTCAGCTTCTCAGCTGACTCGACCTGTAAGGGCTTCTACCTCAGGACTCTGAGAAAAGAAAACACCAATTTGCTAAAAAACTCCCAACGCTTCAGTTCTGGTTTTCCCAGCGCTAAACACACCTGACAGTGTGGAGTCTGGGGGTGTCTTCTCCGCTGGAGGACAGCAGGTGTGTGTTTAGCATCACGGGACTGGAGTTTGAAGCTGCGAGTTCTATCACGCCCTAGAGGGTGCTGGGAAATCAGTCAGTCAGGAGCGCAGAGGAGACCTTCCAAGAACCGTCAGTCACGTGGAGGCCAGGTTCCCATTGGCTGAGGGCTGTGACCTCACAGTGCGACACTGAGGAGCAGTGTCAAGCCGGCAGCCATTTCCCACCCGCCACCAGGGATTCATTTCACAGCTTCTCCCACATCCAGCCCAATGGGTTTCATTTATTTATTAAAAATGTCCACTGAGACGTGGTGTGACCAGCTCTATACAGGGCTAAATAAAGTCTTGAGCCTGAATTCTGCTGAAAGCGTATTCGTGCAGAGCAGGAGACCAACATAGCAGCATGCGTAACACGAACTTTTTGACAGGCGCAGTAGAGAAGTCTACTTTTATTCACTTTCTTGTTATTTTTCAGACCCTTTTGCACACCGGGCCTCCTGCAATCGCAGGGAGGCCATTCATTTATTCAGTTTAAACAGCTCCAGACAAAGAAAGGTTGATCGATCAATTGTTATTTCACAGTCTATTTCCTGACTGCAGGCAGCTACTCTTTCATGGGAAGCTAGGGACGTCATTCCCATGTACAGCAATTGAAGCGGTTGACATGGAGGTCCTTGGACCGGGGCATTTTAAACCCTAACCTTGTGATAACAGGAGCACTCAGCGTCTCGCTGCGGGAGACCCACCCCTGCTCTATGTCTGCACACCGTCTGTCTGTCCATCCGATTAAATCTACTGAAACCATCTCGTCTCACCACATCAATCCGCAACGACATTGACCTCCAGGCAACAAACGCCAGCGTGGCTCGATTCCGACTGCTACCTGTACCCCTCTTTCTCTCTCCCCCTTTCCCTCCCTCCCTCCGGGCACGTATCCCTCTTTCTCCATCACTCTGAATAGCCCTCTCTCCCTGCCCCTCTCCGACCAAGCGTCTCATCAAAGCCATGATAAAGGCACACTCCAAAATCCAATAATGTAATAAAACAATAAACGGCTAACACGATGACAGTGAATGAACAGAACAAGACTGTTGAGCGATGTGAGGAAGCGTTCCCTAAAATGAATAGACGACATCAGTGTTCTGTGTTCTCCACGGCCCGGATCAGGGTGCCGTGTCCAGATGACTGATGGGTAATGTAGTGTCAGTCTCGGGCAGCGAGGTTAATGGCCGGCTCCCCGCTGCAGCACTGATGAAGCTCGTGAAGGATTAGCACACGGGCGATCAGAGCCCGAGACAGCGAGATACCGTGCGTCACGTCCCCGGCAACAGCTCCATCACCGGGGAGAGGGAGAGGGAGAGGGAGAGGGCGAGGAACCCCTGTCCGGGACGTTCCGGCTCGTAACGCCATGGCGGGACACACCGTGCCTTTTTCACACGGACAGGCCCTGGCCCTGTCAGCTCTGACAGCCGCTCTGACGCAGTACGCAAACCAAACCCGCGCCTGGCGCCGTAAAATGTTTTCCAGCTTATTATTGTCCACAGCCCATTAAAACGCATCCAATAAAAGCACAAACCCCGAGCACAATGCCCCGGCCGCTGCAGACATCTGAACGATGCGTGCGCAATGAAAGAGCATCCTGCGGCAGTATTATAGAGCATGGCATTATTCCCCAATAAATTACGCGGGGGCCCTTTATTCCCCTGTTACGAGTTAAAGCGCTGAAATACGGCCGCGCTTTATACGCCACAACTCATGTTTACACACAACCTAACAGGACCGGGCAGGATGACACACAGCCCGCACAAAACGCTCGGCAAACGCTGCGGCAACGTGGCGGCAACGTCACTCCCGGCCGAGGGAGATCCGCGTGTTCGAGGAGAGACATTAAAAGCAGGAGTAACGGAGAAGGCAATTTCAGACCCTACCGGGAGCTCCGAGTTATCGATCAAGACGCGAGATGGAATCAGAAGCGCCCGCAGCTAGAGACGGCAGAGAGGGATGTGGAGCGAAGGAGATAAAACCGGCGCGGGGTTTAACCAATCGCCTTCTCTCGCCATAGGGCTGGATCAATCTGGGGCCCAGCCTGGTTACCGCTGGGATAATTGCTTCTCGGAGGGGAGCCGGTGGGTAATTGGGGGCCGAGTAACAGGACACTGTGCTGCAGGAGACATGTCTCCCCTGCTGAAGATGAGAGGGTAAAAGACAGGGTTCCGTCTCAGGGTTGGCACTCGCCACAGACCGTGGCAGAGTCCCTGGCCAGCTGTTGGAGAGAAATACGGCTGCCATACATCACCCATGAGGGATCTGCATGTTGTCAGGGGGCCAGTTTACCTGCTGGCATTAACTCTTTGAAGAGTAGGCCTTGTCAAGATGTTTTCTAGAGTGTTCACAATTCTAGTGTTCTAGTTCTAGTGTGTCAGTGTTCTAGAACTCAATTTCTTTCAATTACCAGTCACAATTGTCACATCAGCATTAGAACGTTCAGTTAAGAACATTCTAATCGTACATTTGTGAACTCGGACCTCCAAGGGTGAAGGCAACAAAAGTAGTCTACAGGGAGTACACAACATGCATTTCATTCAAAATAATGTTTCTCCACTAGTTTGTGCAAGTGCCTAAGAGGAGTTATTTTTCTCCAAACATTTTTATCAACCTCCCACACATTTGAGTATGTGTGTAAAGAACAAAACGAAGAGGAATCAAGTGCTGCACTGAACTCTGATGCACGTTCACTTGCAGCCAAATTGCGGAGCAGTCCACAAAAGCCCACACAGCCCAAACGGTCCCATCATGCCACAGTCAGGAATCAGAAAGCTCAACACGAGTGAAATCTACAAGAACATGCTCGACTCCAGTCTTGGAAGTGAAAAATTGAAAAAGGACAAAACTCAATCAGCGAGGAAACAAATTGAAAAAGGGGACAATGTTGTAAGAGGCTTTCAATCTCCCTTTATGTCTCTAATACCAAGTTCACTCTCCCATTACATTGCGTTAGGTTAATTTAGCAGAGCGACAGTGTGAATTTTAATCTCATACTTAAAATCTTTTTCTTCTTTTTTTAAAAACTTTTTGCTAAATAAGACAAAAATATTGGCAATGGAATAAGACAATTTCACTGGTGAAGAAAACATTAAATCCTCAAACAAGGGCATTTTCTATTTGAGAGAAGAATGCTTGTTAAGGCGGTCACATTTCGCAATGGAGACGAACGAAATATAAAATCTAACACCACAAAAACACTGATGGAAATCAAGTGAAAAATCAAGAACCAGGGTGCAAATCAGCAAGTTAAAGACAGGCTTTTAAAGCGAGGGGGTGTTTTTGCCTTTGAAAGTGCATGGTGCCCAAAAGCGTTTTCTGCCAGCAGACGTGTACGGGTGAAGATTTTCAAAAAGCCTCGGCCTTGAATAATGCAGGGGCGAGAGGAGCGGATGAAAGTCAAAACCCAGTGAACCTTAACACGGCCGCGCGCAAACCCAGCGCAGACCCAACGCACGTCCCAAACGCACAGAACCCCCGCCCCACCACACACCAGCCTGGGCTCCTTCTTCATCCCAGCTCTCCTCAAACATCCTCCTCTTCCTCACGGTGGGGGCGAACCTTCACCCCCTCAGCTGAGGAAACGCACCTGAGGGTTGAGTCACGGTAACGGCAACGCTCGACCAAAACGACAGAAAACAATATATTTGTGTCAGAGAGACGATCCAGAGCCCCTCGTGCCTATCGCAATAACAGACAGTCCATGCAGGGGAAACGGAGGGTGAGACCCTGGAGAAGCCGCAGGGCTGAGTGTTGCGTTAGCCGCAGGGGTTTAGTGAAGCCGGTGAGAACAGAACCGCAGGAGTGCAGAGGAGGGCAGCAGGGCCCGGAGGACGAGCCGCACAGAGGAGGTGTGAGAAAGGGGCGGAGCCTCCGTCCAGCGAAAGGCTGAGGCCCGGTGTCCCGCGCGAGACGCTCTGATGTGAGGGGAGGAAATGAGCATTTGCTCACGAGGCGGCCGGTCATAGCGGCTAACGCGCGTCTTATTTCCGCACTTATTAAACGGAAGCTGCGGCCGCTTTGCATAAAGTAATTGGATTTGTGTTTCTGCCGGGCCGACTCTAGCGGGAAGCCGGACGGGAGTCCTGGGAGGGGTTAGCGGGGAGAGCGGCCGCACCTCCGCTCAAAGCTGTGTCTGTGTGTCTGTGCGTCTGTGCGTCTGTGCGTCTGTGCGTCTGTGCGTCTGTGCGCCTGTGCGCCTGTGCGTCTGTGCGCCTGTGCGTCTGTGCGTCTGTGCGTCTGTGCGTCTGTGTGCCTGTGCGCCTGTGCGCCTGTGCGTCTGTGTGTCTGTGCGTCTGTGCGTCTGTGCGTCTGTGCGTCTGTGTGCCTGTGTGCCTGTGTGTCTGTGTGCCTGCGTGTCTGTGTGACTGTCCATACGAGTGAGCCTCATCCCCGCTCAGAGTGTCTCTGGCTCTGAGATGCGGAGATCTCCTGCGGCTTACGCTAGCGCTGTGGAGGCCTGCTCTTCGTCTGCCTGCCTGACAGCGATAAAGTTTTAATTAAGACTTTTTACAAGCTTATCTTCACCATGAATGTTCCGCACAAGAATAGAGCAAGTTCTGTCTGAAGCCCATTAATGGAGAAAAAATGTATGATATCAGTAATAATTAACCTGTGTTAATAAGAATAAATAAAAATTATAACAATAACAACAATACAACTAATAATATTGGGGCTGCTTTTGGGGTGACGTTAGCTCAGGAGGTAAGAGCAGTCGTCTGGCAGTCGGAGGGTTGCCAGTTTGATCCCGTCCTGGGTGTGTCGAAATGTCCCTGAGCAAGACGCCTAACCCCCAAATGCTCCTGACGAGCTGGTTGGTGCCTTGCATGGCAGCCAATCGAAGTTGGTGTGTGTGTGTGTGTGTGTGTGTATGAATGGGTGAATGAGAAGCATCAATTTTACAGCGCTTTGGATAAAGGCGCTATATAAATGCCAACCATTTACCGTGTGTGTGTGTGTGTGTGTGTGTGTGTGTGTGTGTGAATGAGAAGCATCAATTGTACAGCGCTTTGGATAGGAGCAGAGAGGTGCCGCGACCACCACACAGCGTTAGAGAAAGAGCGGCAGCTTGATCTCCCTCCCTCCCTCCCTCCCTCCCGTTCCCGGAGCTATCGTGGCTGTTTGAAGAGTCACTCTGCAGGCCACCTGCAGCGAGGGCCTCTCCTGCACTGGCACAACCTGGCGACTCGCGCAGGCTTGTTCTGGAGTACGTTTTGACGGTGTTAGTGTGCAGAGCGAGAGCGGGACTCTTACGCACTGCGGGGAAGCTCTCACACACTGTAATGGGCAGTTTGGTGGTGTTAACTGAGCAGTGCTCTCTATGTGCCTATTACAACGTTCAATGGAATATCATCTGCTTACAGCTGCTCCAGTTCTGCTGAATTGGCCCTGTGCTGCTCTGCTGTGGGGCTCTCAGCTCTGCTGAATGGGCCCTGTGTGCTGCTCCACTGTGAGGCTCTCAGCTCTGCTGAATGGGCCCTGTGCTGCTCTGCTGTGGGGCTGTGTCAACTCTGCTGAATGAACCCTGTGCTGCTCCACTGTGGGGCTCTCAGCTCTGCTGAATGAACCCTGTGCTGCTCTGCTGTGGGGCTCTTAGCTCTGCTGAATGGGCCCTGTGCTGCTCTGTTGTGGGGCTCTCAGCCCTGCTGAATACAAGAACAACCAACAGTACAGCAGTCAGATAACAGATAATAGACTCAATACAAGTACAACAGACACCAGCCACAACACAAAACATACACCAGCCACATACTCAATACAGAACATAGGGCCAGATGTACAAAGCCTTTTACATCGATTTTGCACATATGACACATTCGGCCAAGGAAACATGCCTTGTATGTATCAAACTGGCGCACGGGGCTAAATGTAGCTGATTATGTATTCTGTTGAATTTAAGTTTCACGCAATTAACAAGGGTTGAACTGTGCGTGAAATGCATCTGCCTCTAAAGAGCAGGTGTAAAGCAAGTGCAACACAGAGACACAGATCTAGGCTTCCAAGATGCACCGAAATAATCTTTGCAACAAGAATCACACTATTACAACCCCCAGAGCAAGAAATCATCAAACAGATTATTAATAGTAAATATTAATTAATGATTGCAGCCAAGCAATAATTAAGGCTGAGTGTTTGTCACAGAAAATACTTACAAAATTATTTATGAAATTAACCAATCTCATACGAAGCAGAGAGAAGCAACTGAAATAACATGTTCAACCGTAGTGACAGTAACTGAAGTTTCCTCTAGAAACAATGAGCAGGCTAAATGCAATGATACGCTGCTTTTAATCGCTTGTGTCCATCGTGGAAAGAGCTTGTGTTTATTTTGATTAGTTATCCTCTGAAACAATCACGGAAAAGAAACTGCCAAAAGAGCAAAAATCACCTGTGAGTTCTGTGACAAACACCCAGCCGTACAAGTAATTCAGCTTCTGGGAGAAATAAAAGATGTCCTGGAACCGCCTGCACAACGTTCCCATTCTATCCCGGCAATAGTGACACACATCTCACATTTAATTAAACCGACACTAGCTGCCATGGCTGGAATACGTACACATTTTGTCCTGCGCTGGGTAGATTTTTACGTGGCAGCCGGTACATGGATATCGCCAGACGCAGTGAAGATATTCAAAGCGCTGAACACCTGTTTTAACTGCGCTGTTTAAGATCCGTCTCCAGCACAATGCGGTTTGTAGGCAGTCCCATTAACTGATTTGCGTAATGGGCTGTAAATAAGGTGTTAATTTCAGGCAGCCTGCGACCGCACCAACTCACCCTCGTCAGGCCGCATTGTGCGCTGGGAGCTTGGCGTGCGTAAATCTGGCCCAGAGAGACCAGCCGCAACTCAGCACAACAAAGAGACCCACCAGGTACTCGGGAACAATCGAACACCAGCAAGGACATAGACAAGGTGACAGAATCCCGCGTCAATGCCAGGACAGAGGCAGGGAAGGCGCTCAGCTGTAAGACGCTGCAGAGCTTTTCCAGTGAAGTGGTCTGAGATGATGAGGCAGTGGTTTAGGCTCAGTGCAGTGTTACAGTACTTCACACAGAGCCTAGAGCACATGTATTAGCCAATCTCAGGTTTAATCTGTGAGCATTTGGATATTCTCGTCTACAGAGCGTAATGGATTTCCGTCCCGCCGTGCATGATGAATTACGGGTTTGTAATCGTCAAGACTGGGAACATGATGAGCGATCGATCGGTTGACGGACTGGATGACGAAATGATTGAACGACTGCCTGCTCGACTGATTGATTGACTGATTGACTGAAATAAGCGACGTGTTCAGAGGGCGGCGTGAGATGTAGAGTCTCGGAGGAGCGGACGGCTCGCCAGGCAGAGAGGATGCTGGGAAACGAGGGGCCGTCCCCGACGTCCCGGCTGCCAATCAAACAGCCCCGTGCCAAAGAAGGACGACAAGAACGAAAGTGGTCAGAGAGTGGCCCCGCCCAACGTGTCAGAACACGCCCATCCATCCCAGCCGTGAGCTGGCAGAAGCCGTCCGTCTGTCTGTCTGAGCTACTCGGTCAATCACTACTGAACCCGTCCTTCCGTCTGTCCGTGTGAGCCACTCCGCCCCGGCCTCCTCAGTGCGGCTGGCAGGCTGAAGTGGAGAGAGTGTCAGGCCCCTGCAGGTGACGGGAGAGCCGCAGAAGCTTATTAAACTCCCATCATGCCCCAGAGGCAGGGCTCAGTCAGCGCAGTCACTCAGAGCGGAGAGGGGAGGGGAGGGGTATTCTGGCTCTGACTGTCTCAGTGCTCCTCAACATTAATTACCACCGCTGGCCTGGGGCGAGGCTCTGCACACTGCAGTGTGTGTCTAAACCCCACCACGGCAGCCGGGAACTTCCCTCCAGTCAGCCGGCCTCTTGGTCACCAACCCCCTCCAATCAGCCGGCTTCAAAACCAACTCTAATTCAGTCAAACACTGTTGCAGGGGTAAGACTAGGGCTTCCCAACACTTTCGCCAGCGCCCCTACAAGCAGCATCACAGGCGATTTTATACACTAGTACATGCAAGTCTCATTTCTACACCTTTACATAATCATAATAAGATACTACGTCAAAAATGAATCGCTAATAAATACAATATCCACAATATTCAGAATGAGGCTTAACCCAGATGAGGCTTCCCATCCTAAAATATTTCAGAAATAAAACTATGGAAATCCAAACAAACCGGTCTTCAGAGGGGATTTTTCTCCATTCTCTAAGAGAGCCCTGGGGATGCCTGGGTCCCAGGTTGGGAAGTTCTGTCAGGAAGCGAGAATCTGTGCTTTCAAAGTGAGGAAACGCACAGCCTGAAGACTACAGCTCAAACGTCCCGTGTTTCACTTCAGTAAAGTGCTTTACTTCCTTTGACCAGTAAACTGAACAGAAACTCTCTCCTCAGGGAAAGGATTTCCCCTGGTTCTCTCATAGGTGCTGTTTCAGGATATGAGGCTGTTCATAGGAGTTTTTACAAGTTCACATTCACATTAATTATTTAGCAGACAATTTTATCCATGATTCGACAATCCGCCCAGGAGCGATGCCGGGTAAAGGGCCTTGCTCAAGGGCCCAACAGCTGCACAGATCGTATCATGGGCGTACACCAGGGCTTGAACCACCATCCAGGTTGCAGTCAAGCACCTTAGACACTAGGCTCAAGGCTGCCCCAATCTGGCTCGCCCCAAAGGCTGCTGGAAAACTGACGGAACAGACCCGCTGACACATGCCCTGCCTCTACCACCCTGGAGGGGCCTCCTAAGGGTCGCTGGGGCCCAGGGGCACCCTGGCCTGCTGCTCCTCCAGCAGGAGCGCACTGCGCCTCCTCCTCCTGTTTAACTCTAGAGGCTTCTGCCTGATTCCACTGCAGCAGCGTTAACGTTCTCTTCAGAGGAGGAAACTAAATGCTTAACCCTTTAAGGCGTGATATCAGAAAAAAGCGATTACAATGTTCTTAACTGAACAGTCTGGTGCTGATGTCACAATCGCAACGGGTAATTAAAAGCAATGGTGTTCTTGAAGGCAGCCTTTTGGAGACATGGCTCTCACACGCACAGCCACTCACACACACACACACACTCACACACTCACACACTCACACACTCTCACACTCTCACACTCTCACACTCTCACACTCTCACACTCTCACACTCTCACACTCTCACACTCTCACACTCTCACACTCTCACACTCTCACACTCTCACACTCTCACACTCTCACACTCTCACACTCACACACTCACACACTCACACACTCACACACTCACACACTCACACACTCACACACTCACACACTCACACACTCACACACTCACACACTCACACTCACACTCACACTCACACTCACACTCACACGCCCCAGGAGCGAGCCGGCCCAGCTCTCAGACAGGCTAACTCCGTGAAGGCCACAGTAAAGCAGGAGTTTCTGCCACTGAGGGGGGAGGAGGATGTAAAAGACTCCCTGTTCATTTCCCCGTCCTGTCGTGTGCAATAGAGAGTGAAATAAGGCTGCGGTAGTGTAGTTCTCCACAGCGACTGGGACCTGGACCCGTTAAACTCCACTAGGATTTCTGCATGCGTACATTCGCTTCGCTGTCGTTCTCCAGTAAATAACTGCTAAAGGACAGACGCGCTTTTCTCAAGGTCGGGGTCTCGTGTCGCCGGCAGGCTTGCGTCTCCAGATTTGCGGGAGAATTGTGTGTGTGACCGACATGGCGAAAGTTCACCTGGGATTTGGAGAGCTGCAATATGCAGGGTCACGGAGGCAATTACTGCCAGTCCTGTAGCTTAAATACATTCACATCAGATACAAGGGGACTGGCTGAGTCCTGTTGCTTAAATACATTCACATCAGATACAAGGGGACTGGCTGAGTCCTGTTGCTTAAATACATTCACATCAGATACAAGGGGACAGGCTCAGTCCTGTCGCTTAAATACATTCACATCAGATACACAGGGACCGGCTGAGTCCAGTCGCTTAAATACATTCACATCAGATACACAGGGACCGGCTGAGTCCTGTTGCTTAAATAAACTCACATCAGATACACAGTGTGCCGCGATGGAGGAGGCTGTCCCTGCCACAGGCCTACAGGGGCTGCAGGATAAAGAGCAGGGCTGTGGCTGTGCCTGGGGCTGGGAGTTCCCCCAGTTCTGAAGTAGTCAGGCACAGCTCAAAAGTAGCCGCTATTGTCCGTTTTCTCTTCCTGATTGTCTAATTGCTTGTTACATACGGCCATTGTATTACACATTGCACTTCATTGTAGGTAATAAAATAATAATCCAAAGCGATTTATCCAAAGTTGACTGACCAGGGGACAATCCCCCCTGGAGAAATGTGGGCTTAAGGACTTTTCTCAAGGGCTCAACAGCTGTGCAGATCTTGTGGCTACTCCCAGTCATGTACCTTAACCACAAGGCTACAGGCCGCCCCGTCAACTCCACTCAACCGACAGTGTAAGGAGCTTATTTTTCATCAAGTTTAGTCAAATGAAGCCCTTCAGCTGAAGATGCGATGTTACTGCCCGTGCTGCCTGCGTCTATACACCTACATCATCTTGTGAGATGCTGGCTCTAAGGATGCACATCTGAGACTAACTGACCTGTTGCTCTCTCTGCAGCTGGATGATCAAAGTCATCCTCACTCTACAAAAATAAACAATTCATTTTTATTTAATCTTACAATAACTGTTCAATGAACCGTTCAATGTTTAAATATTTTCTCTACCTTCGAATAAAAATGAAGATGGCATTATGCACAGAACTACAAAATTGGGAGCGATCAAGCTCGATAGGCTACGCACATGTGTATATAACTACATATTTCATAAGCTACCAAAGATATATGTTGACTCAGAATGTGAAGAACACACTGTTTTTGTGTTCACATTCTCAGCAGTAAAAGAACACATTGCTCTTTTTTAACAAAGCCAGTGATTGTCCGCTGCCCACACTTCCTTGGGCTTCTATTTTCGTTGGCCACGGTGGAGCTGTAAAAACACTGAAGACTGCACAGATTACACTAGGCCAGGAACATCGGAAAGCATGCACGACCGTGAGGCTATATTGCCAATATCAATGCGCACGTTTTTTCTGAATTATAGCCAACTAAAGCCGTAGCGTGGCTGGGATTTGTTACCCTCATGCATACGCTAATCTTCCGCTGTCAGCACCGCGGCCCATGAATTTTCTTTGAGCTGCGGTGGAGGCTGCGTAAGGAAAACATCGAGACGGAACAGAGGAAAGTGGGGACTTTTCTCTACTTGATCAAATTTCGAGTGGGATTCCGTTCTGACATCAGCTAGTTTGAGCTAGACAGCGGTGTGACAGCAGGGAATGGTCGCTTCTGCGTGAATCAGGCTTTAGGTTATGTTTTCATTTGACTAGCTGCAGTTCAGACAACGGCGAGTTAACAAAAAAAAAGCAAAATTATCTGGCACAAAAAAATAGGTAGGTTACTTAGACAAACTGTAGGATGAACGGTCTGTTTAACCTGCCTCCCAAAGCATACTGAAGAGGCAAGTGCACGTTAGACACATAAGACTGGTGAGAGTACACTCTGAGTGCTCTCTGGTCTTGGCACTGGATGCTCTGAGACCTAATAACCAAACACACCAAACATCTGTGAGCTTGCTGCAGTTTGTTTTTGTTTTAATTGGCCAAGAGGGCTCAAGTTAAAATCCGTGACTGACGGGATTGGAAAGAGGATAGGTGGTCTAGACTATTGAAAAATCAACATCAGGTTGTATTGGGCGGCTAGTTCCCGCACGTTTTGCTCCTACAGAAGTAGCCGGGCTTTACCAGTGCAGTAGCCGGCCTATATAGCCGGCGGCCGGCTCTTGTGGAACTCACTGCCTCCAGGGGCTGCCTGTGCCTGGGGCTGGCTGTCTAACGTTCCAGAGAAATACACAGCTGCAGGGACCATTATGCTCAAACAAACCCACTGCCAATACTGTGCACCAACCTACTCTCAGAACTGCGCACTAACCCACTGACAAAACAGCTCTCACTAGCCTAGTCTCAGAACTGCATTAACCTACTCTCAGAACTGTGTACAAACTAACCCACTGCCCAAACAACGCTCTAAATAGCCTACCCTCAGAACTATGCATTAACCCACTGCCCAAACAACGCTCTAAATAGCCTACTCTCAGAACTGTGCACTAACCCACTGCCCAAACAGCGCTCTAAATAGCCTAGTCTCAGAAGTCAAAGCAGAGAACTCAGAAGCAGAGAACAGTCACCCTGGGCGGTGTGGAGGATTTCCATACCGCCCTTTACATTGTGCATGAGGTCTTCTTTTCTCTGGCTAAAAGATGCAGCTCTGACATTTGTTACTGCTTTCGACACGGCCTTAAATATCTTATCAGCATTAATTATGCATTACACCTCGGAGGGAGTTGAGAGAATAGATCACCTGCCAGCAGTACACATACATTATCACAAGAAGAGGGGGCTGAGCCAGAGAAAGGAAGACCTCATGCACAATGCAGAGGGCGGTGAGTGAATCCTCCCCATCCGCCCAGGGTGACTGTTCTCTGCCTGCACAGCGCGACTGAGCCTCTGATATACAAACACAGGCAATATCTGCGCCGGAATGGAGGGCCGGAGTCCATCCCGGCTCAGATAAAGGTTTGCTGCTGCAGGCTCGGGGGCAGGGAGGCTCTTTCCCTTGTCACCTTCGTTCAGCTCTCTGCCCTGGCTCAGGCCCGAAATCAGGGGGCGCATGATGCAATGCAGCTACTACTGCAGTGGGTTAATTAGCTATGGTACATTAGCATGCAGTCAGTGCTTTAGTACATTAGCATTCTGTTTACCTGCAGTGGGTTAATTAGAGTGTTAGCTGCGGTGTATTAGCATGCGGTCAGTGTGTTAGCTGCAGTACATTAGCATGTGGTTTACCTACAGTGGGTTAATTAGAGCACGTTAACTGCAGTACATTAGCATGTGGTTTACCTGCAGTGGGTTAATTAGAGCATGTTAGCTCCAGTACATTAGCATGCAGTCAGTGCGTTAGCTGCAGTACTTTAGCATGTGGTTTACCTGCAGTGGGTTATTTATAGCATGTCATCTGCAGTACATTAGCATGCAGTCAGTGCATTAGCTATGTTGAGCAAGGCTTTGTCAGTGGGTTAGGTAATGCACAGTTCTGAGACTAGGCTAGTTAGAGCACAGTTTAGTCAGTGGGTTAGTTAGTGCGCAGTTCTGAAGGAAGGGTAATGCAGTTTAGTCAGTGTGTTAGTGCACAGTATTGGCAGTGGGTTTGTTTGAGCATAATGGTCCCTGCAGCTGTGGATTTCTCTGGAACGTTACACAGCCAGCCCCAGGCACAGCCACAGCCCTGCTCTTTATCCTGCAGCCCCTGTAGACCTGTGGCAGGGACAGCCTCCTCCATCACGGCTCACCCTGTATCTGATGTGAGTTTATTTAAGCAACAGGACTCAGCCGGTCCCTGTGTATCTGATGTGAATGTATTTAAGCAACAGGACTCAGCCGGTCCCCTTGTATCTGATGTGAACGTATTTAAGCTACAGGACTGGCAGTAATTGCCTCCGTGACCCTGCATATCGCAGCTCTCCAAATCCCAGGTGAACTTTCGCCATGTCGGTCACACACACAATTCTCCCGTGAATCTGAAGACGCAAGCCTGCCGGCGACACGAGACCCCGACCTTGAGAAAAGCGCGTCTGTCCTTTAGCAGTTATTTACTGGAGAACGACAGCGAAGCGAATGTACGCATGCAGAAATCCTAGTGGAGTTTAACGGGTCCAGGTCCCAGTCACTGTGGAGAACTACACTACTGCAGCCTTATTTCACTCTCTATCGCACACTACAGGACTTTTCTCTGCGCATAACGTCTTCAAAAACAGACCAGTCTCGCAGTGCATCTTCACGCACTGTAGCTGTAAGATTTTCGTCAGTGCAAACAGCTTATCAGATCTTGCAAACAGCTGTTGTCTGTTTTGAATTCCCTAACGTATAATTCCGATTCTAAAATGGAGCTTTGGCAAGATTTGTGAAAATGGCAGAAGTAACCAGAGTCATTTCAACATGCGTTAATACTGGAGATGTGGGTAAAATCTCGCTCTGGCAGCAAGACGCCGGCCTCGAAAGCGTCACTCGCCCCGGCAGCAACGTGCCGGGCCTGGAGCGGGTCCCGAACGGAAGCACAGGAGGGAGCACGGCACTGTCAGTGGAGGACCACGCGAGCCTGGCCGCCCTCGGATCAGCTGACCCGGCGTCACTGCGAAGGCCGCTTTTCCGGGGCCTTCCGTCACCACCGGCAGGGCGAGGCGGAGGGCGTGGGGCCGATACGCCCCTGGTGTCCCCTGACGGGGGGGGGGGGGGGGATGCACCCCCACATCACACACGCTGAAACAAGGCCAGCGCCACTTTCAAAGCAAGGGAATGGCACGGGCTCTACTTTGATAATTTATTCATGCTGCAAAATAAAGAAAACATGCACTTCCTCTCCACGGGAAGAGAGAGAGAGAGAGAGAGAGAGAGAGAGAGAGAGAGAGAGAGAGAGAGAGAGAGAGAGAGAGAGAGAGAGAGAGAGAGGAGAGAGAGAGAGAGAGAGAGAGAGAGAGAGAGAGAGAGAGAGAGAGAGAGAGAGAGAGACGTACGTTTATATGATACGTTTTATATCATAACAGTTCATAGCTAATAAATGCTGGAACAGTGTTATAGCCGTTATTTTTGCCACACTGTTTGTTTTGTTAGTATTATTACTATGATTGATTGACTGTTGTTGTTGTCATCTTCATCACTATGCTTTGGCAATACGTATTTTGTAGCATGTCGTGACAATAAAGCATTTGAATTTCATTGAAAATTAAATTGAGAGAAAGAGAGCGGAGAGGGATAGACGGAGAGAGAGGGAGAGGGAGAGGGAGAGGGAGAGAGGGAGAGAGAGAGGGAGAGGGATAGAGGGAGAGAGACACTGCAGCCTCGTGCCCCTCCCCCAGGTCATCACTCCCACGGTGTCGGAGGAACGTGTGAAATCTGCAGCTTACACACATCTCTGCAAGAGCATATGCGCACACACACATTCAGATACGCATGCATGCGCACGCGTATACACACATTACTGAGCACACATGCGCCAAGACATACATACATGCACACACACACACACACACACACACACACACACACACACACACACACACACACACACACACACACACACACACACACACACACACACACACACACACAGGCAAACAGGATGCACGCACACACAGAATTTCTGATTTCTGGGACTGTCAGCAGCTTAAAGAAAGAGGACAGGAGTGAAAACAAGGGGCAAGAACAACAGGATTTAAAGGGCTTAGAGAACGAGAGGAAATACTGCAGGTATCAGTCCTATCTACCCTCCTACTGCCACACACACACACACACACACACCTCAACCACGCACACACACACACACACACACACACACACACACACACACAACCAGAAGCCAGTGTGTGAAAACACCTGCATCACACACACACTCCCCGGCTGACCTCCGGTGACACTTGCGTAATGCTGGGAAACAGCCAGCGACACGGTCAGGCCACAAACGCGCTCATCAGCCGCACAATCCCGCTTTAATGAGGACAGGGAGCTGCTAATGGCGCTTCTACTTAAGGCCTGAAAGGGCTCTGTTCCTCTTAATGAGCACACTGAAGACTGCACAGCTGCACGCGTGTTTCCAAACTCAACATCGCTCCTCTTTCCAGCTCTAGCCAGGCCTCCAATCAAAAGCCAGCGCCCACCCCTCGCCCCGAGTAGCCTCCTGACTGGCTCGTACTGTTAAGGCACTGTTCTGCGGCACAGATGGGCTCCAGGGTGTGGTATCGAACCCGGGCCGAACCAGAGCCGTGCACAACCGGCTGAGGATGAGGGCGACTCTCTGACGCGTCGGAAGGCCGGAAGCATGTCGGTTGAGTCGGTCTCACTCTTCCCCTGACTCACGTCTGTGTGAGTCTGGCTTGTGAACGGAGGCGCGATAAGAAGCGGGGCTCGTACGACACGCCTGTCTGCACTCGCCAAGAGACCACCTTCCAGGTTGCAGCGATGACAAAATGCATGATAAAATAAGCCTGATGTGATAAAACATGCTGATAAAAATAGGATGGCCATTAAAAAAAAAGTGGAGAAAAAGTAGAGAATTTTTTTGTTATGATAAAAAAAGAGCCTCCCTGTCTGAGACAACACCCACTCTGAACCGTGCCAAAACTTAACGATCCTCGGTAAACCCAGCCGGGAGTACGCCGCTAATGCTAATGCTACAGCTAATGCTAACGTTAATGCTACCGCTACTGTGTGTCGCTCTCTCCATACCCGCTGATAGACAGCCGGGTGCATGAATGTGGTCACAATCAATCTGGAGTAAGCCTTTATCTGGAGCTGGCAGTGGTCTCGAGAGGAAAGGGGGGGAAAAAAGAAATAAAAATGAAAAATCAGCACAGCTGCGTCTTAACCGGGAAGATCTCCCCGCTCTTCGCAGTCCTTCTGTAAGCCTGGCTGTTCTCCTGCCCCAGCTGGGGGAGTAATTATTTTAAAAGCTCTGCTCGTCTCAGACTGCTGAAACGCATTACCAGGACAGCGCGCTGCGTGGGCGCTGGGATTCGCACCGCCGTTTAAGGGGAAGAAAGCCTCCGTTAGCGCAACTGTCAAACGCCAGCGCCATTTCAGCGTTTCAGAGAGGAGAGCCCCATCAGCATCAACACACGCTGCAGAGAGGGCCACTCACACACACACACACTGCAGAGAGGCCCATTCACACACTCTCACACACACACACTCACACTCACACTCACACTCACACTCACACTCACACTCACACTCACACTCACACTCACACTCACACTCACACTCACACTCACACTCACACTCACACACCGCAGAGAGGACCCATTCACACACACACACACACACACACACACACACCGCAGAGAGGACCCATTCACACACACACTCGCACACACTCACACACTCACACACACTCACACACTCACACACTCACACACTCACACACTCACACACACTCACACACTCACACACACTCACACACACTCACACACACTCACACACACACACACACACACGCTGCAGAGAGGACCCATTCACACACACACACTCACACACTGCAGAGAGGACCCATTCACACACACACACACACACACTCACACACACACACACACACACACACACACACACACACTCAAATACAAACACAGCAGAGAGGACCCATTCACTCACACACACACACACACACACACACACACACGCTGCAGAGAGGACCCATTCACACACACACACACTGCAGAGGACTCTCACACACTCTCACACACTCTCACACACTCTCACACACTCTCACACACTCTCACACACTCACACACACTCACACACACTCACACACACACTCTCACACACACTCTCACACACACTCTCACACACACTCTCACACACACTCTCACACACACTCACACTCACACACACACACTCACACACACACACTCACACACACACACTCACACACACACTCACACACACACTCACACACACACTCACACACACTCACACACACTCACACACACTCACACACACACTCACACACACACTCTGACACTGCAGAGAGGCCCCATTCACACACACACACACACACACACACACACTGCCGAGGACTCACTCACACACACACTCTCACATACACTCTCACACACACACACACACACACAGGGCCCATTCTCTCTCACACACACACACACACACACACACAGGGCCCATTCTCACACACAGACACACTATAATTATGCCTACATACAGGCGCACAAGCGCACCCTCATAACTATGCCTGCGCACACACTGCATTAACCAGGAGATTTCTCCTTGACATTGTGCTGAACTGAGTGGAATCCAGCTGATGGTGCCTCTGATGGTACAAGCAAACGTGCATCCCCGCAATTCAGCCATGTTCACGCGCCGTACTGTTGTACAAACAGCCTTTCAGTGCTCGCAGAAACATGCAGGTGTACAGCTTGGAGCACGGTCGCTTAACAGCTTAACCCGGGAGAGCCCGACCCCCGGCCGACAGGGATGGGGAAAAAACGTCACATGACAAACCCGCCAGGCCCGCCCACCGCTCCAGACCTCCTCCTGACCCCTCTGCGACCCCAAGGGACCGCTCCGCTGCATCTGAGGGCCCCGCCTCCCGAGCAGGTAACCCCCAAACCCGCCTCCCCAGCTCCCCCTGCCTGTCACCCCGCATTCCCACAGCTGCACAGTAACCGCTCCGCTAGTTCAGCCCAGGGGCCGTCACGGTAGTCTTTTTATTCCCAGCATGCTTTTCCAAAGCGGGTGGCCCAGGCGACCCCCCCCTTTACCCCCCGGTCTCCCCCCTCCGGTGGGCTGCTCAGGCACTGCACTGGCCCAGGCGGGGGCTATGAATATCACTGCGCTCCTCTCTCTCCCCCATTACACAGGCAGGTCTGAAGCGCGTGGAGATTAACCGGCAGTGACAGGTAAATGAAGGCGGGTGATGGGGACGCATTCCGCTCCGTGGCGAAGGCGCGGCTCAGAGACGCGCGTGGACAGCCCTTTTCGCCGGGCCGTTCCGGCGAGCCCCGACACGATTAAGTATTGATGAACAGCTCCCGTCGCCTTCCCGCTCTCCGGCTTTCCGGCGGGGAAGCGCGGGCGGGAACAGAACACGCGTTTAAACGGCTGGGATCGCGCGCTAAAGTGGCGACAACACACGCTCATTCGCTCTCACACTCACTCTCACTCTCACTCTCACACTCACACTCACTCTCACACTCACTCTCACACTCACTCTCACACTCACTCTCACTCTCACTCTCACTCTCACTCTCACTCTCACTCTCACTCTCACACTCACACTCACACTCACACACTCACACTCACACTCACTCTCACTCTCACTCTCACTCTCACTCTCACTCTCACTCTCACTCTCACTCTCACTCTCACACTCACTCACACTCACTCTCTCTCACTCTCACTCTCACACTCACTCTCACTCTCACTCTCACTCTCACACTCACTCTCACACTCACTCTCACACTCACTCTCACACTCACTCTCACACTCACACTCACTCTCACACTCACACTCACTCTCACACTCACACTCACACTCACTCTCACACTCACTCTCACTCTCACACTCACTCTCACACTCACTCTCACACTCACACACGCACGCACACACACACACGCACACACACACGCACGCACACACATGCTGCTGTAATTAACGAGGCGGAGGCAGCCAGGCGGCCGGCGGGAAGAGCGTATCGCCGCGGTAACCTCCGCATCCCAGAGAGGTGAGCGGGCTCTCTGACCCACGCCCGCGCCTCACTTCCTGCGGGAGGAAGTCCGGGACCGCGGGAGGAGAGAGTTGGCGGGCGGGGCCTCGGCGAAGGTCAGCGCTAATAAGTAAGAAGGACGGGGCCTGCCAGCAGTGTTCACGCTTAACGGACAACCTGATTATGACTTATTACACGCCACGCCCGCGCTCACACACAGGCCTGAGGAACCAGAGAGAGTGGGGCTCTACTGCACCCTGCTAGTGCATTTTACACACACACACACACACACACACACACACACAGCCCCACACTCATTTCACACACACACACACACACACACACACAGCCCCACACTCATTTCTCACACACACACACACACACACACACACACACAGCCCCACACTCATTTTACACACACACACACACACACACACACACGCACTCATTTTACACACACACACACACACACACACACACACACACACACACACACAGCCCCACACTCATTTTACACACACACACACACACACACACACACACAGCCCCACACTAATTTTACACACACACACACACACACACACACGCACTCATTTTACACACACACACGCACACACACACACGCACACGCACACATTTTACACACACCCCCCCACGCTCATTTTACACACCCCCACACTCATTATGTTCACGGTTCATTTCTCCGATACCCTGTAACTCAGAAACTGTCTAAGTTAAAAACCCTTACGTTCAGTATGGGGACTGTTTGAGGAATTTGACAATTACTTGCAGTATTATGGGATGCATGTGTGTAGAGCGGCACAAACAGCCCGGTGGAATGCACAGAGCTTTGAAGAAAAGGACGTGTAATTATCCTGCATCAGCCACAATGAGCCAGAAGAAATGCTCGCCCACTGCATCACAAGACTGTGAGATCTGTGCTGTGTGTGTGGGCACCGTCCTGTGTGACACGCATGTATGGCTGTACACACACACACAGATATGATGGGAATCTCCAGAGGTTAAAACCAGGCCAGCTTCTTGGCATGGAGAGGGGACTGCATCTATAATCCACCCACCCCAGAGGCTGAACCCTGGACCCAAGGTCCCCCCGTCCTCCCCAGCCAATTACAGCCCTCACAGAGAGAGAGCAGCTTCCTGCCCAGCTCTGTGTGCATAGCATGCTAATCTCACACACACACCCGCCACACACACACGCATACACACACACCACACACATACACACACGCCACACACACACACACACACACACACACGCATACACGCATACACACACACACACACACACACACACACACACACACACGCCACACGCCACACGCCACACACACACACACACGCATACACGCATACACACACCACACACCACACACCACACACCACACACCACACACCACGCATACACACACCACACACCACACACCACACACACACTTCCACTGCTGCCCTCACCTTCTCCAAGGAGCTGGGCTTGGTCCCTCTTTCACTCTCTCTTTCCTTCTTCTTCTCTTCCTTCTTCTCCCTTTCTTTCTGTGAGAGAGAGAGGGGAGGGAAAGAAAGAAAGGGTGTAGAGATGGGAGAGAAAGAGAAAGAGAGGGGGGAAGAGAGAAAGGGGGTAGAGATGGGAGAGAAGGACAGAGAGAAAGAGAAAGAGAGGGAGAAGAGAGAAAGAGAAAGAGAGAGAGAGAACTGGTAAGCGGCAGCTTTGGAGTAGAGTCATTTACAGTCCAAACATGTGGGAATAACACTGCTTCCCTGGCAGAGGGAGATAAGTTGGGAGAAAAATGTTGATTTGATGAGAAGAAAGAAAGAAAAAAAAAAAAGGTCTGCTAAGTTTGCAGGGTTCAAAGTGAAGCCGAGAGAGATAACTCTGACAGATTATCTCCTGCAGTTTGAAATGAGGCAGGGAAATCAACAGCCCCCACCCCAAAGACAGGTTAGCAGCCTGACAGACTCCAGCGCGTTGAACAAATTCCTGCTCTGTGGGGATATCCTGCAATCAAATTAGACCTCTGGTGAGATGCCAGAGCAATTATGAATAATGAAAACCTCATAAAGAGTTCAAACACTGTTATCGAACAGACATGCCCACCCCACCCTCTGCTCCCTCCTCCCTCTCCCAGGTTGGAATAAAATCAATTTTCGGAGAAGAGAACTGGCATATCTCTCTGGAGCGCGTTTTAAAGACAAATAAGCGTCTGCATATTTTCATGGCAAAGGAGCGCTATGATTAGCTTTGAAAGGAATAAAGGGGCTGCTTAACGAGACCCTTTTTGCACATTTGCAGATTTTATGAGCATATTGATCAGCCCAAGTCTTCCTCCTTTACGGACTGGGCACAGGCTTTGATCAATTTTAACGCTCCTCAGGACAGACGTACGGAAAACACTGGACAGATTGCTATTGTGGCTATTGAGAACGGCCAACCTAACAGAGCCTTACAGAACTGACCTGATAAGTGTGTCATAAAACACACATACCATCTAGCAAAAATGTTATGGCCCTAACGGAAGATCCATAACAAATCTTTGTCTCGGGAAGCTTGGTTTCCATGGCATGTTTCCCAACTATCGTCACTGTCAGTGCCGGTTATAGTTGTGGTGTGGTCTCCGGTATCCATTTCAGTTACAACGATTTTTAAAATGACATTTATAGTTATCGTTATAGTTATCGCTCTTGGTGTGGATGGGTCTTTATGTCTTATAAGTTGTTTGTATTGTACGTGCAGTTTGCCTGGTCTTGTACTCGTTCCCGCCTTGTGGTAGTATTCTCAAATAACATGTCCATGTTGAGTAGTACTCCAGACTTCTCCCACAGGAGGTCACGCCCCCCCAGCTTTGAGTGACAGCCTGTCTGTGATGTCGCTCCTCTCCCACAGGGCCTGGGCTACAGCACTACAGACCCTTCTGATGTCTCCCCGTCTGACAGGAAGTCCCCTCTCTCTCACACGAGAGCGCTTGGAGTCTTCCTCGGAGGAGGGCTACGGTGTCAGATCACAGACAGGGTTGGCCAGGCTTTGTTCGGATACACCAGTGTCAGAAGATGACGTTTCCTCCGCTTTCCGAACGGAGCGGTCGGCAGGCTGCGGCCCTATGCCCTGACTCAGTGATGTCACGCTAGACTGCGCTCAGACTCACAGGGAGATGGGACATCAAGGCTCCACAGAGCTGGTGTCAGCACATTTTTCACATGGCATATAGAACAACAAACCACATGGAAAAATCACAGTGTAGCACAGGGCACAGAGACGGCAAAGTGTAGCACAGGGTATAGGACAGCACAGTGCAGCACAGGGCACAGAGACTGCAGTACCTCCAGCTTGCTTTTCTCAGCTTGGTGCGAGGAGGGCGAGGAGGCCGAGGGAAGAGCAGCATCATTAGACTTCTGCACAGAGAAAGGTAGAGGGAGAGAGAGGGAGAGCAAGGCAGAGCGAGGGAGAGGGAGAGGGAGAGAGAGAGAGAG
The DNA here is from genome assembly GCF_963514075.1 of Conger conger. Taxonomy (NCBI): domain Eukaryota; kingdom Metazoa; phylum Chordata; class Actinopteri; order Anguilliformes; family Congridae; genus Conger; species Conger conger. The sequence goes on from NC_083777.1 coordinate 11,791,374, forward strand.
AGAGAGAGAGAGAGAGAGAGGGCAAGAGAATTAGCGCGAGAAGGTGAGCAAAGGAGGGGGAAGAAAGGGAGTGAGGGGGTGAGCAAGAGAGGGGAACAGAGTGAGAGAGAGAAAGCGAGAGAGGAGGAGGGCAAGAGAAAGAGAGAGAGGCAGATGAAGAGAAATCAGATTTAACAGGCAGCAGTGACAATGCCTACACACTGCCTAATTATACCGCCTCTGGGAGATCTGGAGAGAGACAACACTGTGATGTTCAGAAGCAGAAAAAACGCCTCATAAAGAATACAAATGGTCCCATAAGAAATTCCAGGAAAGAAACGCAGACAGACACTTGAAATGAAGCAATCAGAAATGAGGCTCACAGAAAGCAGCGCACACACCGCACAGGGGGGGCAAGGGGACCAAAATCCAACGGTTGAGAATTAGTCTTGGCTGCGGACGTTGTGACCGGGAGAGGCAGTAAAGTCTATCCGGTGACGCCGTACGGGTTTAGACTGATGCCCCCGCTGACCTCCGCAGAGCGCCCTGACGGGACCTCGCTGGGAGGACGCCAGAGGTTCCGCGGCCCCCGCGTTCGATCCGCCGGGCGAAAGCGGCTCCGCCCGGGCCCCAGCTCTCCACACCCCGGGCCCTGGAGGCCGCGGCGGGGCCGGGTTATTGCAGAGTGTCGGGGACGGCCGTTATTCGGCTGATGGATTCCCTCATAAGGCGCCTTTTATTGGGTTAGCATCAACGGGACACTTAGGCCCGCCAGACGCCCGGATTCATTAGAGGCCGGCTAAGTAATACTCTTCAAAACTTCCTCGCCCATTAATAACGCAAACGGCATCATGGGAAATAACAGGAGGCGGCGGGCTGCAGCTCGGCGGGGCGAGCCGGCGGCCGGTCAATACGCTGTCACGGCAACCCTCCGAACGCGCAACTTCATTACATTTACAGACCTGCGAACACTCGGCTCCGCACCGCGCGCGGAGAATCGACATCCCGGTTTACTTTCACACGCTCTGCCGCTTTCAGGCCAGAAGAAGAATACATTATCAATACATAAGCGCGCTTACTTACAGGGGCTGCACCGCAGCCCACAGTACAAATAACGAATTGATAAACAAATTGAATAACTGGAAAAGGAAAACAGTCAGTAATTACGCTTTCCTGGAGGGAAGCCTTTTCTAGATTTCAGACTTTGAGCAAAGAGGAGTTGAAAGAGGTGCCAGGGGGCACGAGGAAACACACGCACACACGCACACGCACGCACACGCACACACACGCACACACACGCACACACACGCACACACACGCACACACACAGGCCTGTGGCCATTGAAGACGGGGCACAGTCTGTTATCCAAAACGAAATGCCGAACTCGTTTTCGCTAATTAGGAAAGCCCTCTGGGAAATCTAGCGAAATAATTTTCTTCATTTGTTTTTCCTACACACTTTAATATGGAGGAGTGGTGAAAACATTCTTTCAATTTTATTCCAACAATGGCCATCTCCTCCGACTCTTGTTACTCATCCAGCGCTCCCCATGCAGAAAGGCCTCGGAGTCATTTTGCTCCCTCATAAATTTAACTGCATTACTTTATTTTTCTTTTCCATGTGGGCACATTTGTTTTGATGCTCAAAATAACATCAAAAAATGATGACAAGAATGCATAAACAAGGAAGACGGCTGACGGTAAATCTCCAAGGACATTGATCTACTCCGCTCCCACATCTGTGCGCAGCGGGCAAAAGCCATTCAAATAATAACGCAATTACTCCCGTACGAAAGGAGGGAAAAAAGAAACCAGAAATCTCACGTCGAAATAACCCGGCTATGGAAAGTGATCAGGAACAGTGTGTGACTATTCTGCTGAACCGAATGCACTCCGGTCACCGTGGTTACCAACAATGCTGATGTCACAGAGGACTCGAGTGAATTCTGCCTCGCATGCATCCTCAAACAGGCCTGTAATACCACTGCGTAATTTGCTGTTCCTGACAAGAGAACACAGAAATCTCTGTCACTCACACACACACACACACACACACACACAGAATGCGCTGTCCTCACTCTCCATTGAGGCAACCCGTATCATAACTCCTATACGCATTCAATGGGGGATGTTTTTTTTTTCTCCTACGTCCTCCAGCTGAGATAAGGACTTAAACTGATAAGGAGTTGTTTTTAATAATTCATCTGCATATAAAAGGAAGCGCTTGTGTAGGCGGCTCTCGAAGAGCAGTCTTACTGTGGACGCTTCGTCGCAGAAGGGGCTGGCAGAGGACTGAGAACGGAGCAGAGGAACCTGCGTACAAAGGCCGCCATTCGAGAAGCGACAAAAGCCAACGGGCAGCTTCAGAATGAGGGTGGAGGTGACCCAGGCCAGGACTGAGGCAGGCTGATGCAGACGGTACACAGAGCTCTATTCAGGAGCCCGGTGAAGGCAGCGCTCACAGCACAATGCCACAGTGAGTCCCTCATAACTCACATCTTTGTCAAGGTCCCTCGAACAAGCAATAGTTTCCAGCCAATTCATCCCATTAATTCCTTTCATGCATTCCCTTGGGAGTCGGGAGTTCGGAGTCGGGAGTTGGGAGTCGAGAGTCCAAAGGAGTCATCTACAGACTGAATCTAATTTAGGCAGCGTAAGCGTACCTGCCTCGTTGCTTCAGTCACACAGAAGGATCAGCCAATGTCAGGCAACGGTCCAGAACTGGGGGTCAACTGCATTTAAATTCAGTAAATTCAGGAAGGGAAACTGAAATTTTGATTCATGACCTAAAAGTGCCTCTAATGTTCCAGGAGGATTTTAGAGAATTAATTTCCCAAACAGAGACTGATAAATGGGAGTGACCTCCCAACCCTGCAGCGTCTCCATGACTACAATAAGCAGAAGTGCTCCTCTCGCTGATGCGGCTCTTCAGAGGGGTGCATTAGAAGAATCTGCTGCTGCCTTCCCCAAACTGTCCAAGGGATCACACAGGCTGGGCGAAACGGCTGTGCACCAATCAGACGCTGTCCTGCATGTCAGAGAACCAGCCCATTGGCCCGGGAGGGGAGGTTCAGGGTTGAGCGATTGGTTTGGCTACTTCTGTACCTCTGACTGAGCTGGGAGGCTTAGGGAGGGCTGGGGGGGGGGGGGGGCGATGGAGGGGGGAGATGGAGGAAGGAGAGAGAGGGGGGGGGGTGAAGGGGGAGCTGGAGTTCTGGAGGAGGTGTTGGGGTAGCAGCTGAAGCCCTTGAGGTGGAAAATGGCTTCCTGGCCTCCTGATCCAGAACAGCCAATCAGCCTGCCTTCCCACCACAGCTGCAACAGCTCAGAGCGCACTGATGAGCATTTAGGGCAGAACGTGTGCGTGTCTCTCTCGCTCTCACACACCACACACACAGCCACAGCCACGTCTCACACACCACACACACAGCCACGTCTCTCACTCTCACACACCACACACACACACAGCCACAGCCACAGCCACGTCTCTCACTCTCACACACCACACACACAGCCACGTCTCTCACTCTCACACACCACACACACACACAGCCACAGCCACGTCTCACACACCACACACACAGCCACGTCTCTCGCGCTCACACACCACACACACAGCCACGGCGACCATACTTACGAGGCCACCGTTGATGGCGTTCTTGTCGTAATATTTCTTCCTCTCGTATTTGTCCCGGATGAAAAACTCCACGGCTCTGTGGGTGGGGTTAAGGAGATAGGACACTGCTGCCACTGGTCATGGCTCATGGGATTTTGGACTGTGAGACAGGGGCAGGGGCCTCTGTTAGGCGACAGCAGGGTAGCAGGAAGCCAGTGGGCGAGGCCGCCCTGGCCTTATACATCCTGTTTTCCTTCAGTATGCTGCTATTTCTCTCTCCCACACCTCTAATGCTCCCTCTCTCCTCCTACCCCTCTTTCTCATCCTAGTGTTCGCTTCTCTTGCTCTCTCTCTCTTTCTACTTGGTCTAAACAACTCTGCCCTTCTACCCTTTCTCTCCTCCTCTCCCTCCTGTTCCCTCTCTGTGTGCAGCAGGGTCAGTGGTGTAGGAGGGCAGTAGGCAGGGCCGGCCCTCAGTGGTGTGGAGATCAGAGAGAGGAGAGCAGCGGGGCTCCGGATCTCCCTCAGAACGCCCCACCTGCTCAGCCTCCACATCCTTTTATCGGATTCACACCTTCATGAAACTTTGATCACAACACAATGGCACAGCTAATAAAGAATGTATAAGCTAGAGGCAGGGGAGAGAGAGAGAGCCGCGGGCTGTCAGGATCAAGCTGCAGCACGCAGCACGGGCTGGGGAGAGGGGGGAGGGGAGAGAGACCCCGCGAAGGCCTGTACGACGTACCTGCATCCCACAGAGCACAAACCAGAAAAATCTCAATTTAAAAACAAAAACGTAAGATGAAAATACTCAGAAGAAAAATATGCTTTTAAGGAAACATGCTTAATGCGGGGGAAACGTGCCAACGGGAGGGGAAACATGCAAATGGGAGGGGAAACGTGCTAGCTGGGGGGGGAAACGTGCTAACGGGAGGGGAAACGTGCTAGCTGGGGGGGAAACGTGCTAGCTGGGGGGGAAACGTGCTAACGGGGGGAACACGTGCTAGCTGGGGGGGAAACGTGCTAACGGGGGAACACGTGCTAACGGGAGGGGAAACGTGCTAGCTGAAGGGGAAACGTGCTAGCTGGGGGGGAAACGTGCTAGCTGGGGGGGAAACGTGCTAAGGGGGGAACACGTGCTAGCTGGGGGGGAAACGTGCTAACGGGGGAACACGTGCTAACGGGAGGGGAAACGTGCTAGCTGGGGGGAAACGTGCTAACGGGGAACACGTGCTAACGGGAGGGGAAACGTGCTAGCTGGGGGGGAAACATGCTAACGGGGGAACACGTGCTAACGGGAGGGGAAACGTGCTAGCTGGGGGGGAAACGTGCTAACGGGGGAACACGTGCTAACGGGAGGGGAAACGTGCTAGCTGGGGGGGAAACGTGCTAACGGGGGAACATGTGCTAGCTGGGGGGAAACGTGTTAATAGATTAAAATCAGCTGTGCTGGAGCTCAGAGGCAGTCTGGATTTTAGCAAAGGCACCTCATTTAACTGGAATGAAGGAAGGAAAGCCGAAGCGTTTCTCACGCTGTCGGCATGAAGAGGGAGAGAGGGTTCGAGCACAAATCATTTCTCCCCACCGCAAGAACACAAGACCGACGATAGTCCTACAAGAGAGCGGCAATTTTACCCGTCATCCTCCCCGGGCCTGCCCTGGTACGGCAATTCTCACATCAGCGAAACCACTAACGCTCTGTAACGGGGGCACCCGGGCGAGATCGCTAACGCTCTGTAACGGGCGAGACCGCTAACGCTCTGTAACGGCGCCCCCGGGCGAGACCGCTAACGCTCTGTAACGGCGCACTCGGGCGAGACCGCTAACGCTCTGTAACGGGCGAGACCACTAACGCTCTGTAACGGGCGAGACCGCTAACGTTCTGTAACGGCGCCCCCGGGCGAGACCGCTAACGCTCTGTAACGGCGCCCCCGGGCGAGACCGCTAACGCTCTGTAACGGGCGAGACCACTAACGCTCTGTAACGGGCGAGACCGCTAACGTTCTGTAACGGCGGCCCCGGGCGAGACCGCTAACGCTCTGTAACGGGCGCACCCGGGCGAGACTGCACCGCGCGATGCAGGGAAGCAGGGAAAAGAAAGAAAGAAAGGAAGGAAAAACGAATTAGGGATGTGAGAATTCCATGCCGGAGAACACATTTCCATCAGGAGGGTGCCTTGGGGAGGGCACCTGTGGTAACCAGACGAATATTTCTGCGCTCAGGAATATTGTTGCGGAGCGGTCAGCATACAAATGAAGCCATTTACATAAGCGCACTAAACACCGTATCAGAGATAAGCGCGTCGTCGCAGAGAAATTCAATTACAGCCAGCAGAGGCTGGGTGGAGGAGAATATGGAATTAGCCGGGCTGCCTTGCGGCCCCAATTAGAGCAGCACTGAAAGAGGGGCCATTAGGGCCCCCCGAAAGGGCTCCTGGAGAGGAGAGCGGCCCCTTCTGATTCTGCATCGCGAGCGCAGGTAAGAGCTTTTTTTCCACCACGCTTTTGGTGCCCGAGGCTGGCTCTGACTTTGGTCCGGATCTGTCTGGCCGAGCTGGTCCAGGTAAGTGACTGTGTGTGTGTGTGTGTGTGTGTGTGTGTGTGTGTGTGTGTGTGTGTGTGTGTGTGTCTGGGAAGTGATGTAGCAAGGAGTGTCCTCACAGTGCACTGTACTTCTGACGCAAACCCCAAAGTCACTGCAGCCGAGTGCCCAGAAACGCATGCCTTTGTCACATGCACACACAGAGAAAAACAGACAGATGCGCGTGCGTACGCATGCACGCATACGCATGCACACACACACGTACGCATGCACGCATACGCATGCACACACACACTATATATATATATATATATATATATATATATATATATATATATATATATATATATATATATATATATAGACAGGTGAAGGAGGAGGATACTGGTCCGTTTGGGGTCGTCTGAAGTTGTCTGGAAGAGTGGCCTCATACAGCCGCCTGGCCCTGGTGTTCCCCATGTCCTGCACACTCTACAGGAGGAGAGAGAGAGAGCTGTCACTCACAGACACAGGCAGAGAGAGAGAGAGAGAGAGAGCTGTCACTCACAGACACAGGCAGAGAGAGAGAGAGAGAGAGAGAGAGAGAGAGAGAGAGAGAGAGAGAGAGAGAGCTGTCACTCACAGACATAGGCAGAGAGAGAGAGAGCCGTCACTCACAGACACAGGCAGAGAGAAAGAGAGGGAGCTGTCACTCACAGACACAGGCAGAGAGAGAGAGAGAGAGAGAGAGACGTCACTCACAGACACAGGCAGAGAGAAAGAGAGAAAGAGAGAGAGATGTCACTCACAGACACAGGCAGAGAGAGAGAGAGAGAGAGAGAGAGAGAGAGAGAGAGAGTCATCACTCACAGGCAGAGAGCGAGCTGTCACTCACAGACACAGGCAGAGAGAGAGAGCAGCCACTCACAGACACAGGCAGACAGAGAGAGCAGCCACTCAGACACAGGCAGAGAGAGAGAGCAGCCACTCACAGACACAGGCAGAGAGAGAGAGCAGTGACAGGTCCAGCTATAACATCACTGCAGCCATCCCACAACAACATTACTGTCTACACCCTGCACAGTACCTCACTTATCATATTCACCCAACAGAAATGGACACACACACACACACACACACACACACACACACACACAAGCTGTTCTAACAGAAATGAACACCTGTCACAGCCTTGAGCCAAAACAAAAGCGTGCGCACCCACTCACACACACACACACACACACACACACACAAACACACGGCTGACATTGTCAAAGACAAATGAACACAGAGATGAAAGATTTGATTGAGTGAAGAGGGGGGGGGGCATCATCACCCATCAGGAATTAATTACCCATTAAAATGTCTATTAACATTCAGAGAGGCGACGCAAGGCAGCCTTTGTGCGTTCAATCCGCCATATAAGAATTAATTACCACAGAAACCAGTTTCTCAAGTCATCTGGGACTGGGCCCCCATTTTGAAACTCCCAAGGAAATGGAGAAATCAGACTATTAATTCACTCACATTTGTTTTAATGTGAGGTTTAGCTGTGCTTGGAAATGACTGAAAGAGTAAGCAACATTTTCATTAGCGTGTGGAATATTTGCGGGGCCTTTCCCCAGCTTCCACACACACACACACACACACACACACACACACACACACACACACACACACACACACACACACACACACACACACACACACACACACACACACACACACACACACACACACAGTAAGAGTAATCTAGATCCACAGGGATACCTGGATCTGTTCGGGGGTCCACTGGTCCAGGTTGACGGATTTGACGCGTGATATGTGCACGCCCAGGTTACGATGGATCCCAGCACAGCGGATACACATGAACACACCCAGGTTCCACGAAGCCCATCGAGGACCTACAAGGAGGGAGAACAGGATGAGTATACACCATTAAACACAGCCTACACCCTTACAGCAAAGCCTCTACTTTAAAGCAGAGTCTATACCTTAAAGCAGTGGTTCCCAACCTCGGTCCAGGGGGACCCCTGTACACGCTGGTTGTCCTTCCAACCACACCTTGATTTGTATTCTTCACAGCAAGCATACCCATTTCAGACATAAAGCGGCTTAAGAATTTAACTAAATGTCCCCTTAAGCATGAAAAGCACAAAGAAAAATGAACAGCTTATCAGCAATTCTGGGATTAAAACTGCGGTTGGAACAAAAAACAGCATACACAAGGGGTCCTCAGAACCAAGGTTAAGGTATACACTAAGTCCCTATGGCTCAGTCCACACAGTATAGCATATATAGTCTATACCCGTTAGAGCCTATACTGAAGGTTGTAACACCTTATAGGCCTTTACGCTTAATGTGGGAACTCCAGCAAAAATGAAAATCTGAAAGCAAATGCCTTACAGGCTCAATATTTGTTAAACAGCTTCTGACGGTAACGCAACGCTGAGTTTGGCACTTTTCTGAGGCTTTGAGAAATTGCCCTGTCAGCCGGATAGACCACAGCCACATCTGGGCTGCAAGAGACGCCTGCTCCCCACTACGTTCACCACTAACGACAGAAATCAAATGTGACAAAACCAGAGCCAGATTCTTGTTCTGTCACAAGGTCTGTGACAGGAAATAAAATTTACAAAAGAAAAAAAGAAAAAAGGGAAAATCATTATTTGCAGATATTGAGCTTTTCCGACAACCTCCAATTTCTACCCAAAAAAGCAGGCGCGTTGAGTTATATGCGCAGTAATGTGTTTTAAATGATTAATTACCTGTTCAGTAAAACTAAAACCAGCAGAATGGAGCTCTGCAAGACCAGGGCTTGGCTCCCATGATATGTCTAATACACAAAATGTCCTCACAATGTTGCTGCGATGTAGTAGCAATGTTATAACCCTCACATTGCAGGGACGCTTTGTGTTAGCTGGACTTATCACAGGAGCCAAGCCCTGGTCACCACACTCTCAGTTTACTCTCAGTGATACGCAAACTCCGCTACCTCCATCTCCTCCAACCCTGCATTCAACCCGACTTAGACGAGGTGTTCGCTTTCATTTTGTGCATTCACTGGCTCAGTGTTAGCTTAGCATAAAGACTTGAAGCCTATTGCAGTCAGTAGCCTACCTCCTTCAAAGTGAAGAAATACACCTTATAGCAACTTCGAAGCGGTCTTATTTACATGCGGTATTGTGTCTTTGAAATATACGTGGGGGAAGAAAGAGACGAAAGAGACATTACATTACATTACATTAATGGCATTTGGCAGACGCTCTTATCCAGAGTGACGTACAACAAAGTGCAAAGTGCATACCCATAACCAGGGATAAGTGCGCTTTTTCGGAGAAGATCTACCTTTAAAAAATACCTTCAGAAGGTGCAAAGATTACTGCACTCAACCAGCGGAAGATGGAAGAGGATACATGCGTGTTCAGTGGTTATAACCTACAACCTAACATTTCCGAAAACGTCTCTCGTTTAAATTAACTTCCTGCATGTGTATTTCAAATAGACAACACCTCGTGTAAATAATATAATATTCTTATTTATAAATAAGCTTCGGAGTTGCAGTCGGGTGTATTTCTTCACTTTGAAGGAGTTCTCGAACAGTGACTTCGAATTTTGAAAAGTTGGAGTCCAGCCCGAAATAGCGTATCCCCAGCAACCACACCGAGCTCTCTCTGAAGCCTGAACTGTTCTCAACTGCACTGAAAGCCCCTCTGGGTTTTGGGAGCCGTTCTGAGACGGGTTTAATCCTGAGTCTTCTGCGGGCGGCCCTTAGGCGCGGTGTATTAGTCTGAGCCCGGACGTAATCCCGCTTCTTCCCTGACCAATCAGAGGTTGAGGTCTGAACATCCCTGACCAATCAGAGGATGAGGTCCGCACATCCGCCCAATGTGAGCGCCTCCGTCCCAATCGCACGCACATTCATAATTTGAATAAATAATAACAGGCTTCATTTTCATTCATTTCCCCATCTTTATTTTCACATCATCCATAATTCACACACAACACTCAATTGGCCTGGGTATCAACACGCCTTCAGAAGGGAACACTGGCCAAGCAAACAGGAAACGAGACCCACCCCACCGACGGGCTCGCGAAAACAGAGACAGCGAGAGAGAGAGATAATTATATTCAGAGACAATTAGCCTATTATCCTGTTCTTTTTTTATTCAATCATATTACAATAGTTATTTTCCTTTGTTTAACATGTTCCTTGCCATGTTATCGCAATACAAATGCAAATGCGAATTTTGCCACGCCAATAAAGCAATTTGAATTGAGAGAGAGAGTTGGGAGATAGCGAGAGAGGGCGAGCGAGAGGGAGATGGCCTCGTTCCACAGCCCAAACGATTATGCACATCGCCACATCTGGGTTAGGACAATTAACAGCGTGCTGTATGCTCACTGGAAGCCCCGTCCTGCTGAGAGAGATTTATGGCACCAATAAAGCTCTGAGATTGTGCGTTGCGCAGGCCGGGAGAGCAGCATACTGTGGGAACATGAGTGAATTGCTTTAATTTGTCATTCACTCCACATCAGTGTGGTTCCCCCCGCTCCCAGAGGGGTGAGGCCCACGCTCCCCCCGCCCTCCTCCCGGTAAAACCCGGGGGTTTGTGGGTCACAGGACAGCGGTGTTCTCCTCTCGGCAGCTGGCCCAGGCAGATGCCCGTGGTCGCAGGTCATCGCAGCGGTTAACCCCCCGGCGGTCAGGTGGGCCCGCTGTGCGACCGTGACCGTCCGGGACGGCGTGTCCGGCCCTGACCCAAGGCCCCGCCCACTACGGTCGCCCTCCCGGAATCGGCCAATCGCCGAGCTTCCCTGCCCAGCAGACAGAGCTGAATCTGAGCCGACAGCGGGGGGTGATTCATGTGCTACAGAGGGGCCACTAATGCACAGTGTTGCGCTCATTCCATAAGCCAAGCTGCAGATAGCCCAAGACTGATTTCTGTGTACATTTCCACAGTACAGACCCTGAACGGGCTCAACAACCGGAAAAACACACATTCAATTAAACGCGTCCACGTAGCGCTTTTAACCGCATCATAATTCACATCGGGCACAAAGTCGTATTTCGCAGATACGATCTTCAGCTATATACCAGACCCCGTAGCCTTCGCCGTTTCATAGCTGTTCGTGTTGCTCCTGGCTGCCAAGTAAACAGATAAAAACTGAAATAAACTGGATCAAACCCAGATAAGCCACCTGTAAGCAAGTCGTTTGACTTTCAAAATATTCAAATTTTTACTGTCATGTAGCCTTCGGAAAAATAACTAGAATTCCACAGGGACATAGATTACTTTGCGATGCAAAAGAGAGATCGATCTTTCGCAAATCTCTTCGTGCTCAACATACCGTCCAAAACACGTTTAGCAATTCTACTCTGGTGAGCAGCACACATCTGACAAGTCTGATGGGAAGCACCGTAATTGATATTAATGTTGCAGTGAAATACTCATAAAAAGTGAAACACACGTAATAAAGCCTGTAACCTGAAACCAAGCTACTTATTTGGAAGGTCCCACGTGGGAGGCCCTGTGCACAGCATAAAACTAAATACTTCTGAAAATGTCAATGTTTGTGGATCAAATACTTTGCTTCAAGAAAATTCCTGAACCATTTAGAAACCAATAAGATTTCTGTAGGATGACACATTTTCACCCATATTCAGAGTGCAAATCATTGAATATGATTGTGAGTTCTGGGAAGCAATGTTGACCTGAAAATATTCAGGGGACTGATGTATAAAGAGTTGAAGCAGAAATGCAGTACATATTTGTTGGCAAATGTGGCATCCTTCATCTTAGCTGCTCATAATAAAATACATTTGTTTTTCCAGGTAAGGGTTTCAGCTTCTCTCCATGTCTTTACACAGCTGGCTTCAGTCCCCTAAAGAAAACCCTTTCACAGGAAGGCACTTCTGCTGTAATCACTTTGGTATTTAAAAAATAAATGAACAGGAAAGTGCACGCCGAGTTAATGTTCACATTTTTAAGATGCACATTCATTTATGTAATTGTATCAGCTATCCCGCTAAGTGGGCATTCCGGGTCTATTAAAATAAGGTGCATACATTTCAGGCTGACTGTTCATGGAGCCCCATTACATAAACTTTACACTGAGCACTGAGTCCCATTACATATATTTTACACTGAGCACTGAGTCCCATTACATATACTTTACACTGAGCACTGAGTCCCATTACAGAATCCCATTACATATACTTTACACTGAGCACTGAGTCCCATTACGGAGTCCCATTACATATACTTTACACTGAGCACTGAGTCCCATTACAGAGTCCCATTACATATACTTTACACTGAGCACTGAGTCCCATTACATATACTTTACACTGAGCACTGAGTCCCATTACATATACTGTACACTGAGCACTGAGTCCCATTACATATACTTTACACTGAGCCCCATTACTGAGTCCCATTACATATACTTTACACCAAGTACCATTACATGCAGTATACTTCACACTTTAGGCATTAACAGAAGCATTTATCCAGAGTGACAAACCCAACTTTAAATTGCATACAGTGCATTTATAGGGCTGGATGTTTACTGCCGTAAATATCACGTACACTCAGGTAAAGCACTCTGCTCAAAGTTACTACAGTAAAGCTGAGCCGGCGACCGGACCTACAGCAGGCCTGGTACCCTCAGCACTGCACCACACTGTATGAGGGAGTCTGCAGCGGGTCAGAACCGGGCCAGAACAGTGGTACTGGCGGTTTCGCAGTGTCCTCCGCCGCGCTTCGATCCCGGCACACCGGCGGGTCAGCCGCTAATCCCCAGAGAGCTTCCGGCACCTGCTCCACCGTCAGCATCGATCGGCCGCAACGCTGATACCGCCAGGGTGAGGAGAGCTGCCCCGCCGTCATTAATCACAGGCTCTGTGCACAGTTTAGCATCCTCTCTCTCTCTCTCTCTCTCTCTCTCTCTCTCTCTCTCTCTCTCTCTCTCTCTCTCTCTCTCTCTCTCTCTCTCTCTCTCTCTCTCTCTCTCTCTCTCTCTCTCTCTCTCTCTCTCTCTCTCTCTCTCTCTCTCTCATGTCTGTTACAGTGCGTGTGGAACAGGATACTGAGCTCACAGATTCTCTGTGAATGATGCATCACAGTGCCACTCTCACAGGCTCTGTGGGTTCAGGGCCCTCTTCCCTTCTCTCTTGTTCCAGAGGAGGCACAACCCATCCCCTTCTCCCCTTCCTGTCTCTGTTCCAGAGTGTATGGGACATGTGGAACAGGATACTGCCCTCACTCTGGCAGTATTCTATCAGCAAATGATACATCTCCGTCCCATCATCCGCACTGCAACATTACCAAAAGGACCCTGTAAATGTTGTGAGCCGTTATTAAACACGGCCGTCTCAGAAGGGCAGGGATGAGGCGAGCTCCACACAGGGAATGCAGAGGGAACGTACAGCGCTCTGAATTAGCTTTAACGAGGTTGTCGAATGGAGATTCCGTGTAATGGTGTTTCTGATGGAAGGACAGAGCAGTACCTCTCACCTTTTCAGGATGTTTCCTGTGTGTGTGTGTGTGTGTGTGTGTGTGTGTGTGTGTGGAGAGGTGAGTGCGCGTATGCGTTTGTGTGTGTGTGGGGAAGTGTGCCTTTATGTGTGTGTGCGTGTGTGCATCTGTGTGTGTGGATGTATGTGCGTGTATGTGTTTATGTGTGTGTGTGTGTGTGTATGGATGGATGTATGTGCGAGTGTGCATTTATGTGTGCATGTGTTGCTCTGCATGCGTGTGTGTGCGTGGGTTTCTGTGCGTGTGTGTACAGAAATAATAATGGACAAGGAGCCTCTTTCTCTCCCTCGCTTTCCTGCTCCCCTGCTCTGCTGGTGAAAGGCTGTCCGTAGTACTCTGTCAGCATCACCCCGGACACAACAGCAGCACATTCATGAAAATTAACAATAGCCTTATTCTCCACCCAGCCACACACTCACAACACATACGAGGTGGAGGAGAAAGAGGGATCCCTGCTTCCCTCTCTCCCTTTCTGAACGTGGGAAAGGGACGTGCCGCGGAGTAAACGTGATATTTTTGGACCTCGTCAAATACACGTTCGCGAGACGCCCCTTTGTGTCGCCTCGCCGTGGTCGAACCTGCGGCCACCGGGACCGGGCCCCGCCCACAGACCTGAGGGCCCCGCTGCCATCGTATCAGACCAGGGCTCGAACCCGCGACACACGGCTTGTGACTGCCAGGAGCCTGCCGCGGTCACACAGGCCTCAGGCCAAGGCATAGAGGCCCCACGGTGTCTTTACGGAGTGCCAAACAGGCTGTTTACCAGGGGTTTCCGCACAAACACGAACCGACACATGCACAATTCTACATATGAATAATTAAAATATTAGCCCATTACACTGAGCATAATTACAAACAGAGGGAGAGGATGAAGAGAGAGCGGACATGGGAAACTAATGAGGGCTTTCAGTAAATGCGCAATATGCTCTCATCAAGGACAAGCTGGTGGAACCAAGAACAGAGCGGGAAAACGCACACATACATAAACGGGCGCACACACACACACACATTGACACACACACGTGCACACGCATACATAAACACACTGACGCACACTGACACGCAAACATGCACAGGCATACACATAAACACACAAACACACACACTAACACACACACGTGTGCGGGTGTGTATACATTTTTGAAGGTGAACGTCAGTGTGTGCCCCACAGGCAGGTCCATGCACGTCAGCCATGACTAAAGCCCGCCTGTGAGCATGTTCCTAAACGTCCCCGCTGCAGTGTTGTTCATTTTAGTCCTTTAACAAGTAAACTGAAATGGGCTGGACCTCCATTAACTGCCTGTCAAAAGCACTCTGGTTGGTGGGTCCCCATCTGCACAAGCTGAAGCTTTACTACACCAGCCTGAGACATTTAACTCTGTATTACAGGGGGGGGGGGGGGGTCAAAGTCCCCCCAGAAAACCCACCCGCATCTCACTTTTCTGAAAATAAAATCTGTCAAACTACTAATGAAACCTGTGTGGCCTTGCGTGCTTATGAAGGCGAAGAAGCAGACATTCAGAGGTAGTAAACGCGCTGCGGTCTTCATGCTTCCCTGACCCTGCTCCATATTCAGCCCGCGTCACGGGGGAGCGTCTTCAAACGCCAATGACAGCCAAGGCGTATGTTCCACAGCAAATTTAAATAAATAAACGGAGGAACAGACGATCGTGAAAACGACCTTCCGGCCCGGTGCCCTGGGAAGCGCGGTGCATCGTGGGATAGGGACGCGGCGGTCTCCGGCAGGGGAGCCGACAGGCTGCGCTAATGCTGCTAATTGCTGTTGGTAGGGGTCTAATGTAGTGAAACGGCACAGCCGCGCTCCACTGCTCCCGTCAGCAACACTGCCGCATCCTTCCCCCATCTGCATCTGCGTGCGCGCGCGTGTGTGTGTGTGTGTGTGTGTGGATCCCGCAGGCCTCCGCTCCCGCTCCCCTCTTCATCGGGGTAAACAGAAAGGAGAGGACGGAGAACGGGGAGAGGGCAGGAGTGGAGATGCGCCGTTTTGACCGGAGGACAGGGAGAGTGCAGCTCCAGGCCGGCTCGTGCAGGCTATCGGCCTTAGCGTGTGCACACAGCGCCCCCTGGTGTCCCCGAGTAGAACTGGTCTCGACCAATGCACACCGGTTATGGTTACCGGACCCATGTGACCTCACACGGACGCAGGACTGCGATGATGTTGGTGTGGGTAGGGTTTCAGTCAAGTCAGTCTGACAGCGAATCAGAAAACATGCATATTCACCATGGTGTGAATGTTGAGTAAATTAAGATGAGGAATACAGAGCTGTCAGTCAGAATGCACAAACCGCACCCGTTCAGCAATTCCTGCCACGGCAAACTGGCTTCTGTATCACCACCACTGCTAAATCTATGCCAGACTGAGTCACCCTGAAGAAACTTCCAGAAAAGCAGGAATAGCAGAATGAGGGCTGCTGTGTGACGATGAGAACAGATGTGAAAGGATGAGGACAGACACCCACCAGGATGTTTAACCAAAATGTGGCAGAGACTACAGCTCTGCAGAAAGCCTTCTCAAAAAAAAAAAAATCACACGGAACATCCCAGGTGACTGCCAAACCGAGGGATATAAACGAAGATTAATCGAAGAAGCGAGAAGTTATTCATCTCGCACGTTTTCTAAATGTGCTTCGCAGTCACTGCGACCTCCATTCCGTTACCGTGGCATTTTGGAAATACTGTGAACGGCCCGTCACAGTTCCCATGGTGATAGCCTGTTCCTCTTTCCACCTTCTACAGCAGAGTTATCACTGACATCTGGGCCCCAAACTAATTCAACCCCCTACATCTGCCGACCGCCTTTGCCAATTATTTAAACCATTAAAATTACTCACCTCAACTACCGAACTGCCTAAAAAGTACCAAGCCGGGAGAGCGACAGAAAACAAATGCCCGCGATTCGCTCCGGTTTCAAATTAGCCTCCACCACTCGTAGTGCAGACAAATGCGCGTTCAAACGCGAGTACGTCTGCAAAAAAACTACTCGGGTGAATAACATTCCGAGTAAAGTCCAAATCTGTTATCGGCTTTAAATAATCTAAAAAACATCTCGCAGCGAGCGTCTCGGAGCAGAATTTATTATGTTGTCGTTTATCTATAAACAGCCGGCGTCCTCGCGCTGCTTTTCAGCTTATCTCAAAGCTTCCGAGCCGCGGTCCCCTGCATGCCAATTACCGCCCGCGAAAGACGCATCAGCAATCAAGTCAGAAAATTCTAGATGTTCGTTTGACAACCCGTTCTCAATCAATGTCGGGGAGAAACGCGGTGTTAACGCAATTATTTTTATATCCGAGCTGATGCATTCTGGGAGCCAGCTCCTTCTGACAGGCTGAGGGGTCTCAAAGCGGACGGGACTCTTTATCGCAGCGACTCTCTACACTCCAGCTCACAAGCTAGCCTTCAGAATCACCGACTCCTCTTTACTGAAGAGCACCGAGGAGCCACAAAGCGCCAGTTAACGTCAGTGGAAAGATCAGTGAATGGATTCAGACTACATTGTACATGCTAAGCATCAGCAAAATGAGAACTCGAATGCATTACAATGTGGAATCGAATCCTGAACGGGGCCATTCTGTGTTTGCATTTAGCCATTTTCCAGCCGGTAATCCCTCTACCGACCTTATCCCTCTCCCAGTCTCCCACCTTCTCAAATACAATTTACTTGTGGGTGGGACATTTGGAGCTGAGGAGGGAGGTGGGGTGGCAAAGCAGTTCGGACCACACCCATACAACCTTGAGATTGTCTTCAATACAGACTTTATGTCGGATTTGAAATGTGTGTCGTTACAGTTATTGACATTACTTTGAATGCATATTTGGTGGATGTCTTGTGGATACATCCCATTGTGATAATAGTAACAATACATTTCCAGCCACAGTGACTTTAATGTTTGAAACTTGTTTCGCCTAGTTAAGCCACATCGTGCTCGTAAATGTTTGAAACTTGTTTCGCTTAGTTCAACCACAACCCGTTTCCTCTGCTTTTGGACAATCCAAGCTAAATTTGATTTGGTCAAACTGGGGGCCAGCCCTATATAGTTGCTACTACAATCACGTCTCCTCTCGGCTCTTGGCCAGCCAAAGCTACATTTGATTTGGTCAGCCTGGTGACCAGTGCTAAATAGTTGTTACTTTTGACACGAAATGTCTACATTCATAAGACTTTATTTTTTTATAAAAACAAGAAAAGGATAGCTAAGGATCAGCAGACTATAGCTGTAGCTTTGGATACGGATGGCAGTATTAATCATTGTAATGCAAACACCAAGCAAACAGTAAGCAGTCAATGAAAGCCATAGATTCTAGGACTGGCACACGTCCCAATTTAGTGTTCCTCGAAGCAGAAGCGATGGGGGTTGGACCCGATCCAACGCGACTGTTCCCACCCTGCCGGGCAGAACCGGGAGGCGAGCCGGCACACCTGGCTGGGGCGGGCAGAGAGCCGGTCTGTCCAGTACAGGGGATGGGTCGGGCCACAGAACCAGATGGCCCACAGCACCTGTCCTGAGGCGTACAGAGGACAAACCGGCCCCCTCCATTTCCACATCCACCCCTTTCTGTACGTCCCTCCTCATCCTGCCAGGGTCTAGTTCAGGACAGCTGAAAACCACGTCCCGACTCGACTTCACCCTCAAG
This sequence comes from Conger conger, assembly GCF_963514075.1. Taxonomy (NCBI): domain Eukaryota; kingdom Metazoa; phylum Chordata; class Actinopteri; order Anguilliformes; family Congridae; genus Conger; species Conger conger. The sequence goes on from NC_083777.1 coordinate 11,809,683, forward strand.
GGGGTTCAGTGTAGACTCACAAAAACATCTCCGAAATCTTCAGCAATAAATCACCGGTGCCGTGCAGCCTCCTGGTGCCAACCTACATATGAACTGGGCAGCCCTTCTAGTCCGGCGGGCTGATCTCAGAGCAGCGCTTCGGACTGTTCCGGAAAACCTGCGAGGAGGCGAGGGCAACATCAGAAGGACGGACCCATTATCCCCACAGGCGCCGGGACAGAGAGCATGCTGGGTAAAAGCAGCCGCAGGATACGACCTTGAAGCGAGACGCGGGTCAAAGTGTCTCAGCGGGCAGACCCGGCGCTGGTCTCTAAACCTCAAATCAAAGGCCTGAACGGGCGAGGTGAGAGACCCAGCGCAGCGCCCGCCAGTAAGTTATAACTTCCATTAAAAACACTGGAGGAAAGCGGCCGTCTTCTCAGCCCAAAACAAAAAAATGTCATTACTGCTAAAAGCACATTAAAGGCACCTTAATGGGTAATGGAATAAAGGCGCTGATGAATAGGAGAGTCGGGGGGCGGTGGAAAGGGTGTCTCGCCACACAGAAACATTAGATCACCAGTAAAAGGGAGGATTTACTGCGCCGCTGTGTGCAGTCGTTCCTGTTTATTCATATTTTACAGGAAGTACACGATTCTATCTCCGAAATGGATGTGCGCTATCTTCAGGTCTTTTGACGTCTTGCCAGCTGCTGAATACGGATGAATGAATGCGTGCGTAAATACATGCAGCGGGGCGTGGAATGCGAGAACACTTATTATGAAAAAGGTTCAGTTCAGTTCTCCTTTCCTGATAACGCTCCCCTCCCAGTAAAAAGAGCCCAGTTCTCCTTTCCTGGGTCACATTTAACCCTGGGAAAAGGTAGCGTAACGCTTATTTAAACGGAAATGGTGCCGTGTTGCACACCCTGACGCAAACCGTGGACTGACGTGGGTACGGTTTGCTCCTATGGCGTCCGAGAAGTTATTCTGCGGGCTTTAAAGCGCAGGCCGATGTCATTATTGATTCAGGGCTACACCCCCGACACACATCTACATTTACATTTTAGTCATTTGGCAGACGCTCTTAATCCAAAGCGACTTACAAGTGCATAGGTTGCACACCCACCAAACGGGAGAACACATACCTCAAAGGCTGTTGCAAAACGTTGACACCAACAAGAAGAAACATAACGTTCAACACAGAAACCGTAGCAAAACGTTTTCCGATTGAACGTGCCCTGGTTACGAGCCCCACCCAGCAGAAAGACCTCAGTTCAGCTTTCGCTCAGAGGCTCACCAGGGTCCAAAATACCCCAGCTTGAGCTCACAACACCTCCCCTCACTGCAGCCCAAATCAGAGTCACTGTCCACTTACAGGTCTCACTGGAGCTCATACACGGCACGTGACAACAGATGTTAATCTCAGTGTGAGTTCCCTGGTTAAGTAAAGGATGGATGGATGGATGGATGGATGAATTTCTCAAAATTATGAGTGAGTGCTCTGGAACTCCACTGCTTTCACACAGCACTAGAATGTTCAGCTAAGAGCTTGCCTCACTCACCTTAAAGGGTTAACGCAGATTTATAAATGGAGAAGGGGGTTGTGCTGCCCCCTGGTGGTGAGAAGGATGCATTGTAACTCAGTGTCACGTTTGAGAAAAAGTAATTTACCAGCGGGTCGATGATGTTATTCTACTCAGAGGATACAGAAGCTGGTTCTCTCCCTTTTCCCTCTCTGGCCAGAGCTGGCATGCCTACATTTATGGCAGGCAGACTGGTACACTGGCTTAGACTTCAATGGGACTAGATTCACCAGGTGCAGACCGCAGGAATAGGATGATGAACTCAGCACCCTAAACACGTTTCCTGGCATCCTCCCTTGGCTCTTATTCTCCTACAAGATGCAAGGTCCTACCATTTTAACTTCTTCCATTTTTAAAATGGACACTGAACAGTAACAGCCACACATAAGTTACATTTAATGTATCTGGGCAAATAAGTATGAGCATTAAGAAAGGCCTGAAATAGCTTCAAGCAAACAGGCAGCAGGAGTTTTCTGAACACTCCTCACACGCCACACAGGCCTCTAGCGCCATCTGCTGGGTGTTGACTGCAAACAGAAATACTGTACAGTGGCCACTGTATCAGCTCTCTGTGGTACATGGGTCAGCAAGGAGATCAGCTTTATTGAGACTGGAGGGAGACTGCAGTATCTGAGAGTAAAAGGGTCATAGTTTTCTCCTACCTTCAGGTTGTTATTCCTGACCACTTTCATATTTACTAAATGAGAACTATGAACACGGCAATCAGTTTCTTACTTTAGAATGTAAATGAATGAAAGACTTTTAGCCTCATTTCTGCAAGGGGAAGACTAAGTTGTGAAGTGTTTAAATCATATCCATCCATCCATCCATCCATCCATCCATTATCTGAACCCGCTTATCCTGAACAGGGTCGCAGGGTGGCTGGAGCCTATCCCAGCATACATTGGGCGAAAGGCAGGAATATACCCCGGACAGGTCGCCAGTCCATCGCAGGGCACACACACACACTCATACCTACGGGCAATTTAGACTCTCCAATCAGCCTAACCTGCATGTCTTTGGACTGTGGGAGGAAACCGGAGTACCCGGAGGAAACCCACGCAGACACGGGGAGAACATGCAAACTCCGCACAGAGAGGCCCTGGCCGACGGGGATTCGAACCCAGGACCTCCTTGCTGTGAGGCGGCAGTGCTACCCACTGCACCATCCGTGCCGCCACGTTTAAATCATATCGGCAATCAAAATATAATTCAATCCCAGAATTATCCCAGAAATATCACAACTGTGCAAATACCACAACATTAATGTAAGTGTAAAGTTGATTCAATCATCCATCCAACCATCATGCCCTGTTGAGTTTTCAGGGAAGCTGACCTGACTGGACTGACACACTCTCCCACTGACTCTCATATCCCACCTGGCAGCTGCCAGCTCATGGGAGTGATCTATGCGTCTGTATGGTTGGAGTTAGAGGACAGAACGGCTCGAAAGACAGCTTATCAAGGATAAACAGGATAAATGTGCAGTACTCTGGGTGAGCAGGAGGGGGCAGCAGAACCCAGCAGTATTCATTCCACACAAGCCAGGTTCACCACACACTCACTGTACGATGAGTGTCCTCCGGGTAACCTTCACCAGCATACGGCCCTTTTGTTATATATAACATAATAATAATAATATATATGCAATATATAATCCTTGACTTACAAATATAAGCAAAATGACCATGTTTTTATTAATGAATGTCAATCAGCATTACATGGCAACTGTACACACTGGTTCATTTGCCAGAACAAACTCATGGGTATGACGCAGGGTACCCAGGGGAATACCCTGGGCTATGCGCTCCTTCATTTACTGTACAAACACGCTCACGCTTCCCTGACCGACCTTGAGTCATGAGCTGTCCGCATCATTATCGCCGTGACGACTAACGACGGCGTCAGTGGTGTCATAATGGCATTGAGTAACTGTCAGAGCCCAGCCTGAGAGCAGCACTGTGGGGCCCTCAGGGCAGCCTCAGGGGGGAGCTGAGCTATCAGACACAAGGACAGCTCTGCTAACTGCAGAAACTGCAGGGCAGAGCAATTCTGAGGCTGAGAGAGAGAGAGAGAGAGAGAGAGAGAGAGAGAGAGAGAGAGAGAGAGAGAGAGAGAGAGGGGGAGAGAGAACGTGTGTGCACGAGAGAGTGAGAGTGAGAGAGAGAGTGAGTGAGAGAGAGAGCATGTGTACACGAGAGAGAGAGAGTGAGAGAGCATGTCTGAGAGTGAGAGTGTGAGTGAGTGTGAGTGTGAGTGTGTGAGAGAGAGAGAGAGAGAGCGTGTGAGTGTGAGACAGAGAGAGAGGGAGGGAGAGAGGGAGGGAGGGAGGGAGGGAGGGAGGGGGAGAGAGCATGTGTGAGAAAGAGAGAGAGCGTGAGTGAGAGAGCGTATGAGAGAGTGTGAGAGAGAGAGAGAGAGACAGAGAGCGAGAGGGAGAGAGAGAGTGTGAGAGAGAGCATGTGTGTGAGAGAAAGAGAGAGCGTGTGTAACAGAGAGAGAGTGTGTGTGAGAGAGACACCATTGTAACACTCCAACAAAATGGCACAAGACACAGAAAACTATTAAATCACAAGGATAAAAAAGGGACAGAAACAACTGTAGAGAGGGAATGAGAGGAGAGAGAAAGAAAGACAAGGAAGAGGGAGGGAGAGAGAGAAGAGGGGGTGGGAAGAATGGAGAGGAGAGGTATCAGGGTGAGCCAAGACACGTGCAGCAGCAATGACGTTGGGAAAAGCCAACAATGCGCAAAAGGGACAAAACAAAAGCTGCAGCAATGCAGAAAGGTCAGGATCTGGTTACGTTACTGAAGACCTGGACACTGCAAAGATCTCACACACACACAGACACACAGACACACACAGACACACACAGACACACATACACACACATATATACACACATATACACACACACACACACACACACAGACACACACACACACAGTAACACACACACCTCTATCCTCGGACTTCACTTCCCCACACACTGCTGTATTAAGCAGGTCACGCAGTGTGTGTGGAAATAAAGCAGCGTCTTCACTGGCCCGACTGGCTCCACCGCACCGCACAGCGCTGAGTGGGGTGAGGGCTTCTGCCACGCCCAGGAAGCAGAGCTCCCTCCCATCCCATTACCTCCCTCAGTGCCCTAGCCTCCTCCAGACCGCCATTTAACCACTCTCACACGCACACACGCCGATAATGTACTCGCCTTAATCTGGGCTTAATGGGCCATTATCAATCACAGGCAGCCCAGATGACAGCGAGGCCAGTGAACTGCAAGGCGGCTACACGCGGGGTTAGCGATGATGCTAGCCGTCTGGGACATATAATGAGGGAGCGCTCATAATGGAGTCTGTACACTCATAACAGTGCTCCAGTCACTCACCAGAGGGAGTTTATGCCTTGGCTTAGCTCCCCGGTATCAGACACAGACACGGGCGTCAAGTCTACAGGCAGATACCAATCTAACCGGTTAGCCACCACAAGCTCAATGAACAGCTATGAGAATGACTTACAAACAGTTGGTAATCTAATCGATTAGCTGCACGTTGAGCTTGTGGTGGCTATGAGAACGACCTACAGACAGGCTGCTGTAGTATCCAATCACCACTGGGGGAGCTGTGTCTCAGGACTCACAAACAGGCATTTACAGCAGGAGCAGCCAATCAGAGGGCCGGTGAGAGAGAAGGCCAGGGAGATACTGCCTACACGACAGGAGACATTCTGGAGCCAGAGCCTAGGGCGAGACAGGAAGTGACAGGGGCTCACTTCCTGTTTCATGGAGCGGTCTGTGGGGTGACCTGAGCTTCCTGAAGTAGAACGAGAAGTAAAAGAGAAGGTGGGAAAAGTGTGTGAGAGGACCGGGTGGATGCAGGGTGAGAGCCACAGAGACCCCTGCTACCCACAACACCCCTCAGCGAGATGAACACGCAAGCTCTGTGGGAATATATCAGTGCTGGAGTTCTATGGGTATGCGTACATAGTTCCAGAATAGCTCAATCTAAGTGTCTAAATCTCACACACAGTCACACTCAAATGCATTTCATAAGCCAATATCCAAGCATACAGAACACACAATGAAGCTTATAAATACAAAAAGCACCATAATTGGGACCATGTACAAGAGGTGCTGTCATTTCTAAACGGTTCATCCGATATGGATGAAAATACCCTCAAATTACAGCTGAATTATGGTGCTTACTGTATAGACTGTAGACCATGTCATTAATATGCTCTACCTGGAGAGGTTTTCCCGTCAGGAAAAAAGTGGAATTCTCTTCTTTTCCCTGTGAGAATGTGCCGGTGAGTAATTGGTTCTGGTAAGGGGGGCACGAAGCAAGACCAATTTACCTTATCAAAGGGCAGCTCGCCCTGAGGAGTAACAGAGAAAAGGCTCTACTTCAGCTGAAAACCCCGTTCAACCCTCTGCCTGAACCTAATGGCCTCTCTGGCAGAGGGAAACCTCATCAGGAGTCTTTAAATCACCGTCATTAGGACAGAGCAGCACACGAAGATGTTCTCATTAGAACTTAATGTAACTTCAATTACCTTAATAAGCACTGAATTCGGTTTTCAGTCCAATGCGGCTGTAAGCGATGAGAGATGGAGGCAGACAGGACATGAAGGAGGTGGCTCCCAGGTGGATCGTCCTGGTCTTGCGGAGGAGCGGGTCAAACTTTCCGGGATGGAATCCCGACTGAGCCAGCTCGCTTTCAGAGGTTTTTTTCAGGAACATTTAGGACATCTTAACTGAAAAGGGCCAGAGTGGGAGCAGGTTTTTGTTTTCACCCAGCGCTACTACACCCAATTCGACTCATCAAGGTCTTGAATGAAAACCATGATTAGTTAATTCATTGAATCATGCGTCGTAGTGCTGGGCTTAAACACAACACTGCACCCACACCGGCCCTTTTCAGATCAGACAGGACACCCCTGATCTGAGAAACCGTATGGCTAATAACCAGCAGTGAAACCCAGGGTGTTCAGGACGGACATTCACCTCCAAGAAGATACCTCAAACTAAAGCTGTAAGTGTTCTGATTGGCAGCCATGTTATGAATATTATGTAGGAAATGAACTCATCCCCAGCACACGAGCACTGGTGGCAGGAGTGTGGGTGACAGCAGGAACACCCTTATTAACAGTGTTGAGCAATAAAGCGCAGCAGTTTTGGGTCAAATAGAAACAGACTTGTCTGTTTAGTATGGTGGGCACACGGTGTGAAACCTTCCACAGCGGAGAGAGGCGGTGCTCAACCCGCAGCCAATGGGCACCACTCACCAGCACAGCTCTCATATTCAGAGTCCTGATTGGCTGCAGACTACAGGTCCGTTCCCAGTGAGAAGGAAGCAGGAAGCAGGAAACTGCAGGCTGGCCCTGGTCAGACCGTACGCAGTGAAACACTGAACACACTGCTGAGTTAAGGTGCTGTAGAGCACACATCAGCACAGTGACAGCGGAGGTCAGCGTGGTCCACAGCACGTCATTTCCCATGTCCTCGCTTTTATACAGAGAACAGTGCTGAGCCAGCAGATTCTCCAACACCCTCTATAACAGCGGCGTCCCACCTTACCCGCAAAGGGCCAGCGTGGGTGCAGGCTTGTGTTTTATCCCAACACCTCATTCAGCACATTAACTAATCATGGTCTGCAATCAACACCTCGATCAGTAGTGTTAGGTGTCTTAGCACTGGGCTAAAACAAAGCCTACACCCACTCTGGCCCACTTTGGATCAGATTGGACACCCCTGCACCAAACTGCCAACCGGACAGTTTGAAAGGGTGTACACAAGGGAGTGAAATATGGAAGGACCGTGTAGGGGGCGGGGCCGGGACATTGTAGGGGGCGGGGTCAGGACATTGTAGGGGGCGGGGTCGGGACAGTGTAGGGGGTGGGGTCGGGACAGTGTAGGGGGTGGGGTCGGGACAGTGTAGGGGGCGGGGCCAGGACATTGTAGGGGGCGGGGCCAGGACATTGTAGGGGGCGGGGCAGTGTAGGGGGCGGGGCTGGGACATTGTAGTGGGCGGGATCGGGACAGTGTAGGGGGCGGGGCCGGGGCAGTGTAGGGGGCGGGGCCAGGACATTGTAGGGGTCGGGACAGTGTAGGGGGCGGGGGCGGGACATTGTAGGGGTCGGGACAGTGTAGGGGGCGGGGGCGGGACATTGTAGGGGTCGGGACAGTGTAGGGGGCGGGGTCGGGACATTGTAGGGGTCGGGACATTGTAGGGGTCGGGACAGTGTAGGGGGCGGGGTCGGGACATTGTAGGGGGCGGGGCCAGGACATTGTAGGGGGTGGGGTCGGGACAGTGTAGGGGGCAGGAGAGTGACGGCCGTGCTGACACAGATAGTCGGAGCCCTGCTCTGAAACACAGGCGCTCTTTGGCACCGCTCACACAGCACACACCAGCAGTCAGCCATGCGAGCACGACACAGCCCTGTCAGTCACCTGGCCCGGGGGTCAGCCACCGCTCAGAAGGCACGACCGCACCTCAGCACGAGCCCGACAGAGAGCAGGAGCGTACGCGGGGCTGTGGGGACGGAGCTCAACTCTTCAGCACACTGAAGATGCAGACACATCCTTCTCCTTCAAGTTTACGCCACTGGCACAGTGGGCTTCGGGATACGGTGAAAACCCCCTGATGCCACCGAGCAATCCTGGCATGGAGTAACCATTGATCACTCGCTGTGCAATGAACTCGCTGCAAGAGGAAGTTCAGCTTGAGAATACTCCTGTTAGACTGTAATTCAAAATGTCAGAAAGGCACCTACAGCTATGGCTGCAAAAGTCAACAAAACAGAGGCAGCACTTCAGCCCCTGGGCAGGATCTTCCCTCAGGCTCAGCACAAACAGGCTCAGCACAAACAGAAGAGTAAACCCAGAGCCAGGCCATTCTGCTCACCTCAACCTGAGAAAAATCTATGGAAATGAAGCAGGCCTAGTTTCTAAGGATATTTTAAAAAATACAGAGATGAAGCTTCAAATTGGAGGACTTCAACAAAAGTTTTACATTTCAAGGAATGGGGGAACGCTAAGTCTAGAGTCAGCGTTAACCAACAAGTTCTTTATTTCATTACACATGCTTTCCACACACCAGCTATCATTTTGTACTTAGTGTCTTTCTGATCCTCTGACTGGAAACTGAACCATGAGCGGGCAAACGACACCACAGAGCAAGCTCGGGAGTCACATATCCTCTTTTCCCTGGCACTGTCCGTGACAGGAAACGGGTCAAACAGGCCAGAACCTCACCGCGCTCCTGATATGCAGGTTCAGAGGGCCTCGGTCGGGCAGGTAGGGCCGTGGGAGTTCACGGAAAGACGACAGAGACGCCACGCACTCGCACACAGCCCCTCTCCGAACGCCACGTGGCGGGTCATGGCCCAGGCACACAGTAATGGAGACGGCGGGGACGAGCACTGCTCTCTCCAGCCAATAAGAGCAGATATCGCCTGCAATGACCAGCCCCTTCCGGGCCACGACTGCCTCTTATTGGCCGAGGGGCCAGCTCAGCCAGTAATGAACCAGCCCACAGCGGCGCAGGTGAAAAGCCACACACCAACACTGGTCTAGCCCCTCCCCATCCACTCAACTCTCAGCATCTCTAACACAAAAGGCCTTGATTTCTGCTGACATTCAATAGGTTCCCAAAGGAAAAAAACTATACAGAACCGCAACAGAAGACAGAATATGGGGTGTAACGGGATCAGGAGTTTTCATTTTCTTCTGCTTTTTATTTTTTGTCCCAATTGATTCCAAACAGTTCCTGAAACCAGAGATTTTAGGCAACAGAAATGACGGGAGAAAACTGACTGCTGAAGTCATAGGCCTAGTCTTGTTATATCTGAATAAAAAATATGATTCATTTGTCAAAGCTGACTTGTGCAATGAAATAATGCCTAGCCTATTGAACGCCTTCTTTTGACAGCTGTAGCTTTGGAGGTCATTTGTCCTTTAAAGATCATTATAATACCACTGCATGACAGCCACAAATCCCAGTGTAAGAAGACCATAATGCATCATAATTCACAACCAATCAAGAGAGTCCCACACGAGTAACCAGGCCGGATTTTTTTTTTTTTTTTTACATGTACATGCATACCGTTGGCATGGTTAGGAACATGTCATATGCTAGATTAGGTAAAATGCTGAAATAATGAAAGTACACCAATTAAGACAGAAACAGCAACAGCAGGTAAACAATTTATTTCTAATCTCTGTAAGGCCAATTTTTTCTGTCCGAGCAAATGGAAATGCATAATTTGTTGGTAGGATTATAGACTCCACTCACATTCAGAAGGTTGGCATACAGCCATTTTCTTATCATTCCCAACACTTCAGGAGAGCAGCCCACACTATGAATTGGCTGAAAATGTTCTGCTCCTGGTAAGAGACAGCTTTGCTGAAAGCCAAGGGAAAAATCGCAGCCAAATACGTATAACTAGGTCGCCAGTACAATTACTGCACATTAATGCAGGATAATAATGGTTTTGTGATGTTCTGCGTCAGTCTGGCACAACAAAAGTGATGGCTTTGCGTGGAAAACTCAAATCGACGGTACAAAATGGCACTACAGGTCAGAGAACACAAAGGTCTATGCTTTGATTAGACAAACAACCACTGCACACTGGATACCACCAACCGTAGAGCACGCCCTTAACTCACAAGTTATCACAATTAAATTCCAATCATGTCTTGAGAAGCGATGGTACATACTGACTGTGAAATATTCATGATTGTGTACGGTCATTCCAGGCGATCCGCCATCGGCAGATGGAAGAGAAGATGCCTCAAGTGTATTTCTCAAAACCACACGTTATCCCACTGCCGGGGGCACTCAAGCAAACAAGCAACAACTTTAACAAATAGACACATCAGCTGTACATGAATAAACTGTGCTGCTCTCCCAAGGTCAGGAAAAAATATCCTAGGCCAGATGAAGCGATAATGACAAGTGAACAATAAAGACATTTGAAGTGACACTTAGGTTGGTTAGACAACATTGAATAAATCAAGTTCGTTACACCTGCTACGCTGCTGTCAGCGGAATTATGAAGATTATATACATGGCTCCACCTTAATAAAGACTAGCAGATTTGCTAGCCGGCTAACAGTTAATCATATCTAGGTTGATTTACCACTAGACAGCAGATATGCATATTGCTATAGCTAGTGGTACGATAACGCAGTAAAAGTCAGAACATCGTTGATAGCTTGGTAGGAAAGGAGCCAAATTACATCGCTAACGTCAGTTACCAAGTCCTTCTCTTTAGGCTAGCTTCTAACGTTAGCTAACACACACGTTAGACACACTAGATAGCATTGATAATTCGGCACGTACCTGTCTAGCGTTAACTAACTTCATTGAAATTATGGTAAAGCGTTTCGAAAAACGTATTGTCATACATAATGCCATTATTTTTTCTATCTATGTTACTACAATATATTCGGCTAAGAATATAGTCGCAACAAAAAAATTAAACAATGAAAAAACAAACACAGTGTGACACCTCGCTATAATGCAATGGCCCGAACAGAACGGCAGCATGGAAAAAACAGGGAGGTTGCAATCGATACAACCTGCTGGTTAGCAAGCTAGCTCATTGATACAAGTTAACGTCAGCTGTCTAGGTAGCTAACGTCAACGTGAAGGTAGCGGGCTTAGCTCGCTAAATTGAACCAGCAAGCCAATTCCTCGATTACATAAAAATGGTGAATGAACAACAGTATGGTATTTACAAAAACCGCGACTGAATGACATGAATGAAGTGTAACGTTAAAGCTAATCGGTCTTTCAGGTACGTAGCGTTACCTTTCGCCTCACAGTCGGCGCAGTATTTGTTATCTTCTTCTCTCAGCATTTTAGACAGGATGGCCTGGTGCTGTTCATTGAGTTTCTGGGCCTTCTCTCTTTCCGAACGCGTCGCCATCTCGCCACAAGCGTTGTCACACACTGCTTGAATAAAACACACACACCTTCCCCTAATGCTTCGTAACTAAATAATGAGTTAAAACAGGACCATTCCCCGAGGCAGTGTTGCTCACAACCGTGAAGCAAGAAGCGGCAGCGTAAAATGACAGATATTCGGAAGTACCCGGAAACGGAACTAAATTCCAGAAGGCGAGTAAGTTGCAGAAACAAGCACCGGACTCTGATTGGTTGAACGGTCATTTCTGGGGTTCTAAACGGATCATCGATTACTACGCACGAAGCACGGTGAGGAAAACAGCGATTGGAAGTGAGTCAGAATCCGGTATGATTTTTACCGTGGAACAGGATATTGTAGTACAGGGATGGGCAGTATTTCTGAAAAAAATCTCCATGTAATTTGTATCAAGAGTTTCAAAATAAATATTCTTTATTCCAAACTCTTCATTCTGTACATTTGATTTGCAGCCTGGGTTTTGCCATTTTGTAATATCAACCTGTTCACAAGAAACCTGTTCGAGAAACATTTTACCTTGTCCATAACATTATTCATCAAGCAGCATACTTAGGCAGCATACGAGTGTACAGACTGGCAAACCAAACGCAGTTGTTTAATGTAAATATCATGAAATAAAAACTGCCCGCACTTTTCTATCACATTCATCTATTGATCTCAAATACAAATGTCTTAAGTAACATAGCAACACAATCCACTGTGGTTTTAATGCACGTTAGCATCTGGGCAAAAACAGCATATTAGTACCATATTCTATACATGAATTACATATTCTTGAGAAAATTCATTGGGATTTTACTGTGGTGTGATTTGTAAGAACACAGCTGGATGGCAGCTACTCAAGAGCTTCTGAGCTTCTGTATATTCACTTGGATTTGTAAAATAGTATTCAGTGATTTTCATACAGTACATGCATACATACATACATACATACATGTAGCAGTATTTCTAACATGTTCCCAGTTATGAAAGGTCACATACATATACTGATATAGCAAATAAAACCATACCACAATTTGACTTCATAGAATAACATCTTTATTCATCATCCCAATTCTATAAGAAACACGCTTAACAGATGATCCTGCATTGTTATATACATTATATTTAAAATTGCATTCTAATTTCAGGTATATGGTCCAATTATGACTGCTTGGATAAACTTGGACTAACACCACCTGAAATGTTTGTTCAATGAACAATGTTGAGTAATAAAATGCCAAATTCCTTCAAGTTGTTGACACAAATATAATTGCTGCCATGTAGAATACCTGTACTTGAATACTAATTTCCATATTTATAGTGTAGTTGTGTTGTCGTCCTGTGTTTTTACTTTCAAGTAGCTCAGACCCTGGTCGGCATAGGTGAGTTTTAAACATTATCCAGTTATAAACTAAAAGTCTATGCAGCGCCCCTTTCTCTCCCAATCGCCGTATCGAGTGGGCTCTGGGCCCTTGGGTCCTCCTTTTTCCTTTGTAGCAGGGTTCACGCCATCCGGGAATCCTGTAACGATCAACACATGAAACTACAACATAAAACTGCTTGCAAGAATACTAGTATTATTGATTTCTCACAGAATACAAACTAATTTCCAAACAATATGTTCGATTTGACACTGGCAAAATGTCATAGCTAAGTGAAAATAACCGGCCCTACGTTCCAGGACGTCCTTTGGCGTTTCTTGCTCTGGAATATCGAAACGTCCAAGCGGGGTTTTGGCTTTCCTCAGCGGTTTCTTGTCCTGAGTCTTCCCACCTGCCGCTGATCCTGCCGTCCGTGAGCAGGCTTCGCGAGAGGCATAGTCATTATAATCATGTATGCGATATTCGTACCAAGCTTTTGTATTTAGCTATTCTACGCAGCCTATACATACACACAACTGTTTAGCTTTGGATGATTTTTCTCGTAACTCGCATTATACGTAGTTACAGAAACTCCACAAGCAATAGCTGGCTAACCAACCTAACTCTGTAGGTTAAACGGTGAATATTTTTGCGAATTTCGAACACCATTGTACTCACCTTTAAAAATAGACTCCCCAAGTACACCTTTAAAAAAAATATTATTGTGAATAACAAAGACGCGGGACAAAGACATGCTGTTCTCTGCAGAATGCTCTCTGCTGTCAAATTATACAATCGTCTTGTTTTGGCGAGAGATAATGACGTTTTCAAACGTCATCTTAAAGGGACGGTCCAATGAACTGAAGCTTTTCCCGTAACCTATATCTCGATGGCTTTTCCATGTACATGTATATTCGGTCCACGAGATTAACGGATTAAAGGAATATGATTTATAGAATTGTATTTTCTTATACATTTAATATTTTTATATTCAAAATTGAGGTTTGAGATATGAAGAAATATGCATACCTCCTTATCAGTCGTTGCAATGATTCTCGGTGTGAAAAGCAGATGCCGACCACTGTCGGTAAAGGTGGGCAATGTCGCCATCTATCGGATGTAGAGCAATCTGCAATCTACTGGAGCGAATGATATCGTCCTGCGTCACTCACTCATGTCCTCACCAACGTGTAAACAATATTCAGTCTTCTTGATTAAACGACACAGAAACTATATCACCAATTTTGTTGGACTGTTTATAAAATATCTTTAAAAATGATCTACGATCAAAATTCGTGGTGCAATCTCAACAGAACAGGCATGGTGACTGCTGCTCCACTCCAATATAGATGCTTGCAACAAATTAAGAACTATTTTTGTCGAGGGGCGTAACCAAAAGGAAGTGATGAAATTTATTTTCTGAAGTGTAAAATGTTTCACATCTTTACATTCAGGATTTGTCCGGCATTTCATTTTTATACATCAAAAACCTTGTGAGTTTAGAGAGTTGAAGGGTAAAAATGAAGTGGATATGTGAGCTGGTTTGTGGGCAGCTTGTGTCTTTATATTTATTAATGTTTTTTTTTTTTTTTACAAACAAATGGCTTTAAAATATCTATAAATATTCAATGTGTAATGAATATTTAGATGTCTAATAAAACATGTAGATGTTTAATGAACCATTATATGTATTCTTCATTTAGCAAAGTTGTTGGTCCAAGTGAGGGGCAGAGAAAAATATCCTTATGGAAAGAACTTTATGTGAAATGTACCTATTCACAAGTGAAAATCGCAATGTAGTCTGTGAATTTAACATATTCATACTTGAAAACAAAATGTGACATGTAAACTGGATGTCTCCATGTGTGATTGGCTTTTTCCCCCAAGTGAATGAGAATGCCCACATGCGACAACAAAACCTGTGACATTAAATTACATGAAATTCTACATTTTCACATTTTTAAAAACTGAGTTACAATTTTCACTTGGGAAACCAATACATGTGACTTGAAATGGCGTATTTCAATGTGATTTTTAGACATGTGGTTTTTGGACAAGGGTGGTTAAGTATATTATCTTGAAGAATAATACATCTTTCAAAATTCATAATGTTCATAATGGCTAAAAAGTCAGACTTTCTGTAATTATCAATAATAATAATAAATAATAATAATAATAATAATAATAATAATAATAATAATAATAATAATAATAATAATAATATACTTGTTGTCCATTACAATTATATAATGCCTTTCACAATCACATAGATAAATGATAAAATGTCAGAAGAACCACCTCCAATGTGACAGAACAGTAATGGGAACACTCTGCATTGTCTGAATGTCTGTACTGAAATTCAGCTCACTCTGGGCAGGGCCAATTTTCAGCAACAGATGCTAGGTTGGAAAAGCAAGTGCAACAATAAAAAAATAAGGAGTTTCAGAATTGGCAGTAAGGCGGTGCAGAATTGTATAATTCCACAGATTATGTCAATGTACTGTATATGAAGTTGATATGTTAATATACATGTATACGTTATGGTGATTTCAGAAAAATATTTGAGGAAATACAAACATATGGCTCCTTGCATTAATAAAATTAATCAATCATTAAATTAAGACTGGGATACATCATACATATTCATATATACATTAATATGGTACACTACTATATTCAGTGGTTTGTAAGTGTAGCAGTTGTTGTTTTTTCTTGCCATGTGCAATACATTCAATTAAATAAAATGACATTAAGTTATATGTAAAATTACTCAGCAGAACAGTTACATTACCAAAAATATGTAAAAACAGCTATGTAATTCCTTTTAGGTGAAAAACAAATACAAAGCACAGTACCTCACAGAATACGTAATGTAGTTTACGACTGTTTAACTGTATTGATTATTATATTCTAACCTTCAGAGCAAAATAACCCGACTTCAATAGCATGTTCACAGATGCATAGTGTGTGTGTGAATATGGTGTGATTTTGTACAGAAATCAACACAAGACTGCTCCTGTGTTCTTCCTTTAAATGTGGAAACACCTGTAATACAGCAGCAATATGGAGAATTTCACTTTTATCAACTGAATACTTTTCACATAGTGTGAGCTGAGAATTAAATATGTTGTTAATAGGAAACTAAATATATGTGTGAAATTTTATTTCAAAATAACAATTTAAAAGTCTAATTTAAAAGTCAAATCTGCATGGAGCCCATTCACTTTGGCATCTTTGAAGCTCAATAGCTCAAAACTACTCGGAACACAGACTGAACCTTCTAATTCTCAGTTCATGATTGACTGAATTGTCCCCTTCCACTGTTCATTTAAAAACAGATATGATTTAATCGACCAGTTATTTAAACGCAGAAAGTTGACATTTCATTGGTTCCTGACTCTCACAGCCTTCCATCTTGGCACTGGACAGTAGATAATGACCCAAACCTTTCATGTAATTCTGCTTTTACAAATGCAATTTAATACTTTCCCATTCCTTTTCTCCTTAGACTATGTTTCCTGGGATTAGAGGCTTGACGACGAGCCACTAACATCTGAAGTGGAGGCTGAAATGAAACACCGCATTCCTGCAATGGTGGAAACAATCTCATGGTCTGAGTCAGCCACACTATGTCCCATCTGCATTGA
Organism: Conger conger; assembly: GCF_963514075.1. Lineage (NCBI taxonomy): Eukaryota > Metazoa > Chordata > Actinopteri > Anguilliformes > Congridae > Conger > Conger conger. Next base: position 11,826,181 of record NC_083777.1, read on the forward strand.
ATCAGCACGATGAAATATTACTCCTTCACCTGGTACAGTAGTGCAGCCAAACAAATTCAATGCCACCACAAATCATACCCATGTTTCTATAAATACCACTATTATTGATAGTGGATCATGAAAACCAACTACAAGTAAAGTATAGAATGAGAAATCATGATTAGTCACCAATAATGCATAGTAGCGTAAACTATATAGACACATGAAAGCTGTTTGATTGATTGGCATGATTTTCCTATACTTTTTGAGCAAATGTTATGATTTAAGTAGGGTACATCGGGATTGTATTTTGGAATGAAAAAATGTGTTGTGAATGGGGTCCTTATCATCTCTTATCTTTAAGAAGGAGAAGAAAAAGGGAAATTCATCATTTAACGCTGCCCTGAGACACTACAGAAAGCAAGGCCTTTCTTTTTCCCCATATGAAAACCTACACTAATAGTGAGGTCACTCATTCTCATATGTGGACAGGGAAAAGAAGAATGTGAATTTAAAGTTCTGTGATGTTTGCAGGTTCCCAATGGCAGACTTTTGAGCAGACTATGTGTCAACACAGTCTGCTCACAGAACTATCACAGAAAGTCATGTCAAACTTGTGTTGAAGTAATATTTCAGGGATGTGTGCCTGGGATGTATAGTTTTTGGAAAACATACTCCAGATTCAGTGTTCATTACCAGAACAAGTGTTTTATTTTATTTTCCATATTTTTTTGCTTAGTTTTGTTTGTTTTTTTTAGTTAATATTATTTATGAAAAAGTTAGGATTTAATGTAATTCAAACTTTCGACCAAACCTATAAGAAGCTTTGTTATTACAACCGGCATTGTTGACTCACTTCAGTGCCTTTGGCACCCCTCATGCTGTTTTTGGCAGTCGACTTGGGTTCCAAACTTCATTCACTGCTTCATTGATTTTAAAACCAGGACACAAAAGCTTTGACAGACACTAAACATGATCAGTGTTTATAGTGTTGTGATGGGTAACTGATACATGTATAATATGAAATTAAATATGTCAGTAAATACATCATTAGCCTACTATCATCACTGCTGTTATTGTTATTGATTTGTATTTCCTTAGTGTCATTTAATAAACAACGCTTGGATCTGAATTGGCTATAGCGAAGTATGAAAGTGGAATTCATATTTTAAATTCTTCTGTAACTGCACTACACAGTTTGCAATGCAGACAGGGCGCAGTACAGAAACTGCATACACAGAAACGTTTTTACATTACCATTTGATAATCCATATAAAACCCTATAAAATTCTATTACAGCTCAAAAATAATGACATGGCAGTTCAGAATTGAACAAAGTGCTAAAGGAAGTGCTTAATTTTAGAGTGTAAAATAGGTAAAATAATTCTTCTTCTGAATCGAATTATTGTTGATAAATCCCAGTAATGTTCTTAACCTTTGCATTTTCAAATAAATACTCAAACAAAGCATGTCGTGAAAAGCATGGAGGGTAGTCATTAACCGTTTCAAAACACAAATATAACTTTAAAGAGTAACAGATGTCTCGATAGTTTAAAAACTGGATGTTACCAAAATTGCTCCAAAATAAAGTATAGACCTACTCCACGGTACATTGTCGGTATTATACTCTGACTGTAGCTACTGTAGGCTAATTTTGGCTTTGTCGAGATATGTTTAAATGTGGATGCGACAACAGTGGACGTCGCCTATAGGTTAACGTCCCGTGTTCCGGTTCCAATCATTTCTGATTATTTTTAAAATAGTAGTTGTCTGTTTTAAGTGTTAAAGAATACTATGAAATATAAATAATTTGTCTCTTAGGAATACTAATACGCGCTAATTGCACTTTTTTCTTATATGGCCCCAAAGCCTATACACTGACGTAGCCAAAACTAATTTAAGCAGACTTCAAGTATCAGTAGCTATATGGGGGCACCATTAAGCCTCGTATTGGTAGCCTACATGTGCTATCCCAATACATGTATTATAGAAAGTTCGATTTTTATTTATTTTATCCGACTACTGTTGTTATGTCGTTTCCACTGTTGTGTTTATTGCGCTACCCCTCAAAGTCTGTGACAGGACTATAATTAAAATAGAGTATAAATCAATCGCTATTTCTCTATTCACACGTAGACACGCTGCTGATTTTACTTGTGCTCTCAGTCCATGGCTGAAGATTCTGAAGGGCGAAAAGGGAGCTGTTGTGCAGGCAGATTGGGTCTGGGTTGACTGGCTGGTTTAATGTTTTTTGAAAGGCTTCTTGCTGGAGTTGCATGAGGATTCGGTTCGCTTGCTGCCGTTCGGCCTCCCTCTCCTCTGCAGTCTGACGTCTGAAAGAACACAGGCACGAGGCAGACAGCCATCATAAAATCCATCAGCTATTACCTTGGCCTAATGTTCATAGCCTACTACGGCCTTTCGGTGGATCACGATATACACGAGAGAACCCCTTAAAATTAACTATAAATATCAAATTTTTAATTTACCAATAATTTTCTAAACCCACAATTCCAATTCCAAGAATCGACAGGTTCTCTAATACTTACTCTGACACTGCCAAACCTGTTCACATGATGTTCACATGATTGAAGCCTACTCCATATTATACTGCATAATTCAAATATTGAAACTAATATTGACACAAACCAGTCGAAAAGTCCTAATCCACTGCCAATTATATTAGCCAATAATAAAACAAGGCCATACAATTGACAGACTTTACTTGCACGGCTGAAACTACAGCGAAGGTGCAGTTATGAACACGTATTCGGCAGTATTCCCCTACCACAGGAGCAAAGCGTGTGTGCGTGTGTCTGCCTGTTTATCGTTTATTAGTGATTGTTTATTAATATTATTATTATCAGACATCAGGATGCTGTGTTAGTTCACCATTTGTTTTAGATAGCATATCTCCGATATTACAATATTTCATCCAGCGCAATTTTGTTCTTATATGCAAAAACCTCATGTTAAAAAAAATAATTCTTAGGCCCTTCACGTATGTGTGAGTTAATAACTGTTTCCTTAATTAATAGTTAAAACCTTCTGCAAGCTTGTTTTCATGAGAACCCCATACAGCGTCACAATTCATTAGTGTAGTGCTGAATATATTTGGGAAAAATATTTCAGAAGCTAATTTGGTTAAATATTAATACCATCTCGTGAATAAATGGAAGGGATGTTAACTCTGTAATGCAGTCACATATTTATTGTGGTATTACTGCTCATGACTTTCATATATGGCATAAATGACATAACACGCAAAAACAAAAAGGCATAGAAATGATTACATGTCAAATTCATTTAAAAAATGCGTTTTAGCAATATACATAGGCTGTAAGATTAGGCTTAACAATCTGTTGCAGTATAAGCAGTAGACAATAATAATAATAATAATAATAATAATAATAATAATAATAATAATAATTCTTATTATTCAAACAATAACAACAATAACAATATTTATTATTATTATTATGTTTTGTATAAATAATATTCATTATACTGCAATGTTAACAGTATTAATACTAATAATGGCATATGATTCCTTTATTGGAAGTGCATTGTGGTCACTAAGAATTTATGCACAAGGGTAATACACTTCACTTGATATAGCATGGGCTTTTTTTTCCAATTGTATATATCTGTATGTAGGAGAGTTAGGTTATATATTTACGTTTAGCTAAATATTTTTACATTTGTGTTTAGGCCTATGTTACATTTTTGGTAAAGTTATTGGAAGCCTTAAATATTCACAACGATATAAATCGTCATAACATGAATAATTGTATTAATATTATTATAATTAATAATAATTTCGACGTTGTCGGTGTAGTCATACATTTATGAATGATAATATTAATAATAATATGTAACAGCAGATTCTCACCTCCATTTTGTCCTCCTGTTCTGGAACCATGTTTTGACTTGCGCATCAGTCATTTTAAGTGCCTTGGCCAAGGCCGCTCTCTCTGCAGACGCCAGGTATTTCTGTCGGTGAAAGCGCTTCTCCAGTTCGCAGATCTGGAGTCTGGTGAAGGATGTCCTTGGCTTTTTCTTCTTTGGTGGTGTCCGGTTCTGGTACGGGTGACCTATACGGCGTGTTACAGTGAAGGGTGAGAGCGCCACTGGATTGGGAGACAGGGCGAAAGCAAGCGGCAGAAATCAGCAGCAGAATTGCGAAGCAGCTCTATGGCAAAGGCAAGCACAGCTGGGTCCAAGTGACCGAAGCAGAGTTTAGAGGTTTCTCCTTTTCTAATATAGCGAGCAATCATCGATGCTTTTTTCACCCAGAAAAAGCCACAGCACTCCTTGACCATATTCGTTATGTTCAATATACATAATTAGGCCTAATCGTATGTAAACACAACTCATAACTATTTACGAAAAGGTAGGGCTACATTTTAAGCATTTAGCTGACGCTTATCCAGTCTGGGCAACAAAGAGAGGACAAATAGGCTACAATACCCTAGTTATTAATCCTGAGGCATGAAAACATCTCCTTATGTTCTATTGATCATGCATTCACACTTTCTTGCAGGCCTATCTGTAAACGACATCAGGGATTCACACGAGTTTATTTACTAATATACCTGTTAATGTATACAATAGTGAATCATACAAGTCACAACACAGATCGGTTCAAATCGCGATACTGGCAGTCAAATATTGCAATTAAAATCGAATATTCTGTAATGATATTAGGTACCCTAGCTTTCGTATAATGTACGTTTATTTTACATCTTACTGCACATAGGTTTAAATTCGTGAAATTAGACACGAGCTTTGTTTAGGTCTGCGTGTTACAGGGAAAAGGAACATATACAGAAGATAATACTTATAGTTAAAAATGATGCCATGTGGCCATTGTTGTCAAAAGTATACTTCATGTTACTTGTTGATCTTATGATGAGACCAGCCGAGTTAGCTTTATTATACATTTATGCATTGCGTCAATACCCACATTTTATATTAATATAATATTAATCTTAGAGAAAATCACTGAAACAACACAAGCAGGTTGACTTCACACTCAATAGTTGCACATGTCTAGTCTTCCTTTGTTTTCTACCCTGTTGCTAAATGTGTTTAAAGTATTGGTTAAGTATACTGTAACCATCTTAAAATACATTTTCATAAAAATTCTTTCTTCCGAATAACGCAATTAAAGAAGTTATGACAATAATAATAATAATAATAATAATAATAATAATAATAATAGAAAGCAGTTTGCCTGTGTTGTGACAACTCTTCCTGTACAGGCCTTGTTTTTAGCACTTTCTTCGTATATTTTGTTACTAAAAACAAGGCCGATGTTCCAAATATCATGAACATGTGAAATATTTAAAAGAAATACTATTGGCCTCGTCATGATAATAGGCCTACATAAAATCGAATTTTGCACAACATTCAAACACGCGCAAAATGTATGGTTCAACAGTGGGTCGTCAAGGCATAACGCATCAAATAATACGGATTTAATTATCAAATAAAAGAAACGTGTATTCACGTGATATCGCCTGACACAAAGTTCAAGTTATCAGCCCATATGCGAAAAAAGACAAATTCGAAATGATATATTTAAATCTTTCTTTTTAAAATCATGATGGAATATCATATCCCTACCTAACTTTATGTGCGTCAGGTTATATTTACGTTTATCATAATTGAATTTTGACTCTTCCCAGGAAACTGCATGAACCAAAACCTATTTGTTGTAAATTCGTTGTCACCAGGCCAGAAAAATGCTACATTCGTAGCTCAACGGAAACCGCAATATACAACGGAGGCGCTTACATAATGCGCCTCCCTCCAGAGTGTCCTGAAATAAAATGAAAATTTTTACCTGTAAATCTATCTTTGGTGTATCTTCTGTTACTCTCCATCCAGGGAAAAGTTAATCCCGTGAGATTGTTGATAGAATTGACGTTTCCCATACCTGGCATCGTAGACATGCTGCAGGGTATTGATGAGTGGACGGTACTCAGCGGTCGATGCGCTGGCACACGGATGACTCCAGCCGAATTAAGATTATTCCCGTTCATGTTCATGCCCATATTCACATTGTAAGACCCATTCAAAGATGCGACGCTGCATGCGTTGCTGCTGTATCCCACAGAATTATTGGTGTTATAGTTGCCAGTCATCGTATTGTACGCGCTGCTGACGATGCATCCTAAACCATAGTCGGAGTCTTGCAGCCTGGGATTGGAAATCATACAGCTCCCCTGATCCGCATTGTTCAAAATTTGATCGATACCAAAACTTATGGGCTCTGCCTGGTTCTGGTGCAGATGAATTCCTATATGATCCATGATAGTCGGCTATGCCCCCAGTAAAATATATAAGTCCTTCGCGCGTTATCGGTGATTTAAAATGTCGTCTCGCTCCAGTCGCTCTCAAATAGGTGTGAGTGCATGTATGTGAGGAAGGCTAAACTGGAGCTGATTGTCTGTTTTTTCTTCGCTTTTTTCCCTTCGTTTTTTTCCCTTTTTTTCTTTGGGAGCCTGCCTGCCGGAGCAGCGAGGACATCAATCAAAAGGCCAAATAGGCTGGTTGAGATTAAGACCCAATTTTAGGCTTCGGGACCCAATTGGCTGAAAAAAAGAAAAGGAAAAGTACCACGAGCTCATTCACTGACATATATAGGAAGCCAGGGGTCCGAAATTACATTAACGACAAACCTCAAAACAATATCTCTGCCACGACTCGCTTCGCTGTCCTGTTAACAAGAGGGAGACTCACAAGATACTGAAATTAATGCATGGTACAGAATAGCGCGGTTAGCTCTACCAATCTAATTTTCTGTTTTATTGTATAATCCAGCCAATAGGCCAATTATAGTAGGCATATGTAAAAAAAAATAGCACATACAGTAATCAAACAGCGTAGGCGAAATCATTTTTAAGAGCAGCCAATTGCCTTCGTAGTCTTACATCTAGACTGAAAATATTTCAGAATCAGTTCCTCATAAAGAAAGTAATATTTCCCCACTATGAACAGATCGAATATGTTAAAAATCATATCAAGTCCAGTCTATTGTTTGAAAGTCACTTACATTCAAAAATTATACAAACGATGAGATTTAACGATTATCATCAGACAGATCAAATTTGAAAACAGCAACAACTGCTTTCTCGGTGCAGTTAAACTTAGATAATTACAGGTTCAGCTAAGGCCTGCGCGTCAGTGGCAGGTCTAAGATACATTCGTGTTATGTTGCCCCAGCTCGTTCTTAAAATACACTCGATCAAACGCGCGAGTTCGACAGATTATCATTAGATCTACATTTCAATCTAGATAACTATGGCTGTTTTATAATGTAGTGTTTTATTAACCTGTGATGAAATCAGTGACGGTTTGCGCTTGTCTTTAGCTGGAATTAAAGTGCTCGGCATTCCTACTATATCGCCTTGGCATAGGTACACGGCATGTCGGTGGAAATGCTACTTTTACGCACGATTAAATGGTCTCATCGATCGACAATAAGAACCTTAGTGTCGGCAAATGTCGAGGGTATCATTTTTAATCAATGTAGAGCGCTCTGGGATATGGCGGGTCGGGTGGCAAATGCAATACCAAGCGATTGAGTACATGCAGCTTATAGGCCAAAATGTAATGAAAGTAGGCTATAGTGGCAAGTAACAAAGTGCACGTCGTTAGAAGGTGCTCATTGACTTTACTGGCATAACCTTATTAAGCCTGCGATGTTTTATAAGGGTGTAGGCAATTAAGAAGCCAACGTGTAACAAGAGACTCGGAGCAACATCTCAGCATCAGTAGAGGCCACTCCTGAGACAATGCAGGTCAGATGGTTGTAATGACACAGACACGTATACGGTCTCAAATAAACTGTAGTTTTATACTTTTCGTCCTCTGATTCAAAGGACTGTGTTATATTGATCAAATACGATTATATTGATTATTTTACGAATTACTCCGGCTTGTTTACTAGTTGCAGTGCACCAATACACATACACTCATATGTTTTTCTTTAGAGCACGAGTGTGTAATTGGTTATGTAGCATTAAATGGTGTCATACTTTTGTGTATGAACCAGTAGTAGTCAAACTAGCACACCACACTACTTCATTGTATGACTGCTCACATAAGTTTACACAAATCCTGTCATCATTTCAATGTCAATACAAGTACAGTACTTCAAACGTCTTTTTAAACAAAATTTCGCAAATAAATAGGCTAATACTAATATAAAGTGCAGAAACCTATTTATGTTTTGTCCGTGGTATAAACGTGGTATAGACAATTTAATTTGTGCCCCCGTTCTTGGAAACCAATGAATAAATACATAACTATAAACAGTCGCAGACATAATTATTTTCGCTCTCACTTCGTCCATTTAGAATTTGATGTTGGGCCTTACCTTTTGTAATTATTACATACGTGACATCAGTTGATAACTAAATACTAACTTACACAAACTAAATTAGTTGTCCGAATAGAGTTTGTGCATTAAATGAATACAAACCAAAACCAAATAATACAGTTAACGAAATACCATTGTTAGCAAAGCATAGCAGTACATCTCACTGAAATATTTATCATTTTAAATGCGTAAAAGACAGAAAGTAATGTTCTGCAATTTAAGGTAAATGGAAGCATTTATGTTATTGATTTCTCATATGAAATCTTTTGGGACATGATTATTTAACAAAAAGCATTAAAGTATTAATATTTGATATAGGATCTCTGGATTCTAGCTGGCCAATTGACCTACATTAATCATTAATGAAATGTCTTGCAGCCACATTTTGTGTGATGTCAACTCGCTGGAACAGGGTCTAATAGGGAAATTTGGGAACTTCCAATAGCGAAGTAAATAATTTACAAGACACAGTAGCCTAGAAATGCAGTCACAGATTACTACTTACATTCATATCTTAATTTCCGATATTTAAAATAGGGTAGCAAGAAATTGCAGTTTAATTTTACATAGGCTTTTCGATTTGGTTCTGTTCGGAGGGATAAGTCATAGGCTAATATATCACCATTTGAATTCTGTCGTCTCGGTTCCTACGGCCTAAAATATGTGCATGCACGGCGGTCATGCCTAGGCTATATGCAGTCCGGTGTAGTGCCTACAAGTACAAGCAGAGGCATCTAATAAAACTCAATTATTGAACGGCCGTTTTGAAAGCGTGCCAAGTGTCAATTAGGCTAAGTGCTTCACCAAATTCTTATCCTACCCCATTATATTAAATAAACGTTGATATTGATATTTTGTGTAATGCGTAGTACCATACATGGAATAAAAACATAAATAAATTGCACCATTTCTATGAATAGCTACTAATGCCTGATTTTCTGTTCATATTTTTTCAATGAGAAACCTAGTATTATCATTTCTGCGCCCAGCGAAAAGGCTCTATTTCTGACTCCATTTTGCTTTCAAATACTGCCCCAGTCAAACTCTTTCTGAAAGTATCAGCTTTCCATATCTACCTGCCCAGTCCTTGACATTTGTTCTCAACCTCCCTGGCGCCAAGTCCATCAACCAAATTCCTCCCTCACACTAAGGGTCGGAGAGAAACGCACACGTAGAAGAAATCCAACAAGAGGCGACCCGACACCACAATATACGACCCTTCTTAAATGAACGAAAAATAATGAGTCAGTAGCATTTTGTGCATGCCTGAGATTCGTGCTGTCACTTTACCATATCTACTAGGATGGATAAGTATTCCGTTGAATCCTATTTTTTTTATCTCGTGATTTCACAGAAATCTACGAATTCATATTTCACGTACATATACCAACTGTTAATTAGGATACTGATACTGCGACATACCTATAATTTTGTATGTCAAATGTTGTTTGCAAATATACTCGTTCAAGCGGTTTAATTTTATTCATCGGTTTGGACATAGCTGCCTAATAGCCACCAGTCTAAAGCGGTAGCCTCGGGGACAGACCTCTTCTCCACTCTCTCCTCAAACACTGTCATTGAAGCAAATTAATTTCACCTCATCTTCATAAAGACGATCAGCCAACAGCAAATGCCAAATGTATCCGACAAAGTGATTTATGTTGATGAGAATGGAAGCACCAATGAGTTATTTCATTGACTTTGTGTGACTTCTTTGGTGTGTGTCCACGTGTGTTTTCCTTGCAACCAGTTCATGAAAATAATGGTTCACAACAAGACGTCCCTTTGGCATACACACATTGTTACATATTTAAGACAAAACAAACAAAACCATATTACGCAAAAATGTATTTTCTTTTGCTTCCTTCATAACTTTTCGAGATATTAAGGGAGGGGTGGGGATGCATTTCGCAATTCTGCCAGTCGTAAATCCCTTTTGAGACAATATTATGTGAAGATTATGTGGAAAATGACGAGACGGCCATACCACCGCAGCCTGCTTGGAAAAAGAGACCACGAACTACTACTATCATGTTTCTAAATGTCAGGCCCACATTTAATTTAAAATGAGAAATCACATTTACTTTTAAGATATGTGAGGAAGCTAACCATCTGTTTTACATATCAGGATAATGGACACTGGGATATCACACAGAACCAAAAGAAAGGGCGGTGAAAACACAAGGAAATCACCCATTAAAAGACGCTTTCCATACCGCTTTCAGTTGCTGATGAAGAGAAAAATAAGTCTATATTTTAGTTCACACCACTCAAGCGGAGCAATCCATCACATTTAACACCGCTTTGTTGTCACATCTGGTCCGTAATGCAAAGCAGCGAAGACAAAATAATAACTCGGGCGCGAAGTGTCTCTGATGTTAGATAAACGCGTATTCTCCGGTCATTAGTTTCAGTGGCATGAAGTGAACACACTTTCTGCTGAAAGTCGCTAAAAATTTTATACTTAGGTCATTTTATTTTGCCACACAGATGTTTTCTTACACCAGATGGCAAAGGGTATTTGTATTGTATTTACTGTATTTGACTTCCTAGTCAAATAAAGCTATTGTCACAAGCAGGCATTGGTTTACACAATGTTTACCCAACTCTTGGTAAACCCATGAATTCTGTTTTTCAGTATATTCCATTCTGAATTAAAATATACCAGTAGTGGCCCTGGCACTAATTCACTGCTGAAGGATTGGACACAGTCAACAGGCTGAAAAGGTTACCAGGGTGACCCTATGAGAAATTAAACCAGAGGGATGTGCTACACTCAGCAATGCTTCTTATACATTAGCCTTCATAGACTGTAATTAATATGTACACTTGTTACTTCTGTTTTGCTTCCAAATGCATATTTTCCCTTTCCTTTAAATGGTTAAAAATAAATGTTAACCCTCCTATTATGTTTGGGGTCAATTTGATTTAAGCCTAGTGTTTGACTTATCTTAAAAACCAGTTAACCTTTTTTTCATCTTAAAACTATGATTAGTTAAAAACAATTCTATTTTGGTGAGACAGTGTCAACATTTTTCTTTTGCAATAATTTTGCGTTTATGTAAACTGTTGCGCTCAATTTGACCCCAAACAAAAAAGCGGTCATAAACTCTGAACATAATTGGAGGGTTTAGCTCAGTTTCCCCTGCACATTGGAAAAAACAACAGTAGGATGAATAACTGATCCATTTTTAAAAAAAGAAATGACCAATCAAACACTCCTTCATTCATTATCCATCACAGCTCTTGAAGTAGCAGTATGCACAAATGAAAAGAGCTTTAGTCCATTGGCTGAAGAAGGGGAACAATAGCAGACTGTATACCTACAGTCACTGGGACACTAAGCCCTGCGGGGGAAAACGCAGAGTCAGCTGAAGCTCTGTCTTTTCCCATAAAAGGAAGACCTCAAGTCAGGTTCACCGTCTTTAACCTCGTGTGGTGAATTAATGCAGTGGGTGAGCAGCGTGTCCTGAGTGTACAAGTCAGAGAAGAAAAGATGTGAAGTTTCTGGCACGTAACCACAGAACGGAAGCAGGGACCTTCGATCTCTGACTGAAGGGGGTACAGAACCTTCACGACCCCCTTTTTATATGAACCGTCACACGCTGGTGTAACCGCCTTATTCTGCATGGGCCGGTTTGCATTCATGGTTTACATTTATTTGTTTAACTGAGACACGGCGTGTCCTGTCTCGGCCAGACCATGTCCGTGTGCATAGGTAGAAGCTTCCTAAATCAAATGTAATGTTTTCCAACGTGAACTATAACAGTATAACAGAACTATATTCAGTTTGCCAATGGCTAGGCCATTATATGGATAATGCAAAATATAGTCAGCATGTTAGCATCCCTGAAAATGAAATAATTCAGGAAATGTAGGTTAAGTTACCTGTTTTCATCAGATCAGGGATGAATCACACACTGTGGGCTAACATTAATTGGTCAGGACAGACATCTAGCACTACATGGGGGAGGTGACTGGGAATCACTTCTTTTTTTTCCATTTTTGAACATAATACACTGATCCCCCTGGGAATGAATGAAGAACTCGATCCATCATAGTTTCCCCGGAATAAACACAGCATTTTTAGTGTGCTCTTACTGCCACTCACATCACTCAATATCTTTTTGTGTGTTGCCAGCTGAACATAATACTCATGTCCAAATCTGTAGCTTTAACAAGATTTTTAATATAGAATCACTTACCATTACCATGTAAGATAATTCCGTCAATAATAAAGCACGCAGCTAATACAGCTCTCTGCTCTTTTTAGATGTGGTTTTCGCTGTGCATACAGTGTGTTCTTCACATACTGTTAACCAAAATGTAGCCTGTGAAGTCTGTATTCATGAGTGTTATACACTCACTGAGCACTTTATTAGGGAAATTTTTACTCTATTACAGGTCCTTATTAATGTGATTAACTAATCAGCCAATTGTGTGGCAGCAGTGCAATGCATACAATCATGCATTGCACTGCTGCCACTGCTTCAGTTAATGTTCACATCAATGTGTTCTAAGTGACTTTGACCGTGGAATGATTGTTGGTGGCAGACACAGTGGTTTGAGTATCTCAGAAACTGCTGATCTCCTGGGATTTTCATGCACACTAGTATCTAGAGTTTGCAAAGAATGGTGCAAAAAAACCACCAAAAATAAATAAATAAATAAAATAAAATAAGTGAGCACCAAAAAAACATCAAAGGAGAATGGCCAGACTGGTCAAAGCTGACAGGAAGGTGAAAGCAATGAAAATAACCACACATTACAATAGTGGTATGCAGAAGAGCACATCTGAACACACAACGCCTCAAGTGGATAGGCTACAGCATAAGTCTATATAAGTCTAATAAATACCTAATAAAGTGCTCACTGAGTGTATGTGTTACCATCTCACCATCTTTAGCATGTCAGTAAAAAACAACATCCCTAATTGCTGACACGTTAGTGCTGGCGAGATTGACAGGAGATCCACTGTACAGGAGTTTTTTTTCTCTTTACCAGTCAGTTTAGTTCTCCAAGCACATGGACACCACAAGGCGCATGCAAATATCCATATTCTAAACCTAATCAATTCATTCATTTGTGAAGTCATTTTTTGGTTGTCCCATATAATACGTACATTTTGCTTATCCGTTGATCAGTTGGATGTTAAAAATACTCTTAAGTTGAATAAGTACATAACTATGCTGGTGGATGCTTGTGTAATTCTCTCATTCGATGCACCTACAAGACAACAGCTCAGCCTTCAATGTAACCTGATGGTGCACTGATGGTCAAATACTATGAAATGTATTCTAAGTTACACTTACAAATGTTGACAATCTTTTCACCCCGTGAATCCACAATTACATCTGCAAAGAAACTTAACTTCTACAGTATTTTATATATGAATGCCCTTGCATGAACGTCTGTCATCTACCTAGTACAGCTCAGCTGAGATAGAAGGTCGTTATAAAGAAAACCAAATAAAACATCTTTTGCAAGACCCAACCAGGGCTCTATCGTCCTGTTCTCCAGTCCTCCAGCCCCCTTTACATTTGGTTGGTGAACTGGCCGCATAAATAAACATAATTTGCCCAGTTCACAATTTGGACAAGCTGGACTAAACAAGAGCCGAGCACTGCATTAGTAAAAGATGATTCCACATCATCGTTTTTACGCGCAGCTTTTAGGGAAATTTATTGTCCACGGTGCAGATGCAGTTTGTCAGGGCCATAAAAAGAAGATCAGTCAGGAGTGAATTAGGGTATAGATTTATCGCCCAGAGGTTTCCTCTGTAACATACGGGGAAGATCCCTGTCCCTGGCGGCATGTGGAGTCGCTCCGCGCTTTAGCGCAGACTTGACTCCCTGACAGAAGAAGCTTCGCTGTCTCTCACCACTGGATCCTCTCAAGTGTGGGTGCATCCTGTCGTCTGCGTTTTATTTTGAAAAGACAAGTGGGGCAGCTTCGTTTCCCTTCCCCATCCTGACAGCAGGAGCACAGCTGGGAGATGTTTATTTCACAGAGACGAGTGGACTCGTCCCACGCGCCCTGGTTATTCGCGCCGATTCCCGTAAACTTGCCCCGCACAACAAACAACAGTAGCATATCGTTTCCGATTCCACCTTTTTTTATCTGTGCCGTTCAGCAGACGTCCCTGGCTCTTTGAATAAAGGCCAGCTAGTAATGAATACGTTTCACCAGGGTTTCTGCTTTTACTTATTTTGAAAGATTTTCTTAGTGTAAAACTTCCACATTTCCATCTATTTGATTCAAACTGAAAATAATAACTTGCCAGCACCCAGTCAGATCAAAGAAAATCGGTCTTACACGAACAAGCAGCACATTCAGATTAGACAACAAAACCTGCCGTGCTATAAAAGCACCAATGTGGTTTGAACCAGTAACACTTACCCGTTGAAGATATGTATCCACTCAAGTAGCATTTAAACAAAAGTCAAACCCTACTCGAGTGAGTTATCTCTATACTCTGGTTTTAACATAGCATCAATCATAAATGTTAAGTAATCAGTTGGTTCAATATCTTAGTCTGTTTGAATTACTCTCCTTGATGTAATGCAAGTTAGGGTTGCCAAATTCTGGGAATATTCAAAATGAAATCCAAATTCCTCATGAAAACCAATGGGAATTAAGAATGACGTAACTTTGAATTAAAATTCAACTTAACTGAAATTCTTTGAACATTACTTCACTTGTTTTGTGGGCATAAAGTTCAAAGCCTTTTTTTATAACATGACAAGAATAAAAAACGCACTGAACCAAAGCGTTGCGGCCTTCATCTTGTATGTTTGCTGGTGAACTTGCATTGATTCACACACACAAACTGTACACAGACTAGCCATTGTCTATAATGTGGACACATTATATGTATGACTTGGAAGGAACCGCTTAACTTACCTGCATGTATTTATGGGCCACTTTTGCAGAGACAGGTTAAGCCTTGTCCAAGACTAAATTCAAATTTGAATGGAGATTCTCCATAAAAAAACTAGTCCAGGCCTAAGCTTAATAACTGTGTGTGAAAACGGTCCTAAATCTTTTAAAGAACAGCAGACAGTCTGAGGTCAAATATTATTTGTTTCATTCAAAGTGCAAAGGATGGTTTGCCCATGAATGGAACCATCATCATAATTTAGATTATAATTGAGATTATTTTACACAATATCAAATGTACTTACATAATGCCTTTAATAAAACCTCTATCAGATTCGTATCAGCTGTATAGAACATCATTCCACTGAATTTCAGTTTAAATCAACAATATTTATGAAATGCAATTATTATCATTTATAACATATCAATAAATCTGTAATTATTCAGCAAGTTTAAATGTTGCAGCATAGTTATTTGAAACATTGTTCCTCATTACATTTTTATGTCATGCAAACTTTGGGGAGTCAAAATGGGGTAACAAGCATTAATGGTAAAATGGTTTAATAGTAACGACAAGGCCACAGTGTTCTCGTATTCTGGTATGGCAAGTCCTGCTCCTACTTTGCATTGTTGTTGTACAACCTGCTCTTTTTGCCATCATCAATTAACTAAATATATACTTAGAAAACAGTGTTGGTGGATAAATGATGATAATTACTGGACCTGTTTTAATAATGGGTATCTGTGTAATTGAGTGATTACTTTGGTACAGCACAAGCAAGGGTCACATTAATCTAAGCAACCCAAAGCACGAAGCCTAATTTGTCTTTATTAATTAGTTCTAATATTTTCCCATTATCAGATGCTTTACTCCTGTCCACAAATAAATTAATAAATAGCACAAAAATAATTCATAAATGTATTCATGATATAAATAAAACAGAGCAATAGTGTGCTTTTAAACCCTTGACCGGTACCCTCCTGTGCTGCGCTCTTTTAAATAGGAGAGCACAAGTGGGAGACAACAACAAAGGTAATTGGGTTCTGATTTTACCCTCCTCCCACGAAAGCGGCCCAACCACTAACAACTATCTGTCGTCAAGGTGACTTTAATAGGTATGTCTCCTTGGTTATCCATCAGCCGACCCCCCCAACACAACCCCAATTATGCAGCAGCTTACACCAAAACAAACATGTACTTCAGCCCAAACGTACAACACAGACACAGACTGACTGGTGCCAAAGCCAGGCTCAGGAGCTGATAATTAGGCCTAATGATCTCCTCCGATTGGCCAAGGCTTTAGGCATGAGTTAAGTGCCTCCCCTGTCAATGAAACTCGCAGTGAAGATGCGTATCACCAGTATCACCAATTAATACGTAATCAAGCTCACTCCAGCAGAACTTACATATTGAAGCCCTCCAGGCAGGCAGCTACCTTATATCAACTGAAACAGAAAAACCAACGACTACTTTTCCTCGTAAGAGGGTCTTTATTTCAACATCGTCTTTGGCTAATTGTTTATATTGTAGACCAAAGTATCCAAAGACAAAAATGCACATGTATGTAGACATTCATATAATACATTGTGTACCAGTTTATATACAGCAGGTATCCAAATAATATACACTGGTTGTATTCGTTTTGAGTAAATATAATTTGACACTGCAGCAAGGACTTTTCTTTGAAACTTCACAGCTCATCTTATGAGCATGGAGTAAAAAGGGAACATCCATTACAGTGAAAGATACTTTTACTATTTGTTGCGTGTCATGCGATCAGCTTAGCCATGCTATTACCGTACCACTACACCAATGAGAGGCTTAAGCCACAGGCAAAGTACTGTTTATGGGTACAGTCCATTGTCCCCCTGTTAATGCAGGGGATGATGGGATACTGCATATAAGCCGTGTACACAGTTTTCGGTAAGTTTTTTTTCGTTTTTACATGGTTCCCAGCCTTTTCAAAATATAGTTACCATTACTTGCCTGGAGTGCATTTCTATAGTTATTGTCCTATGGTTATTCAACTATGTTAGGACTAAAAAAAAGCAGCTATTGTAATCAGTGTTAAGGCACATAAGGTGTCTATAACTAAAAGTTGGTCAAATGGAAAACGGGTATTTTAGCACACCGTTTATCTGGCCTTTTATATCCAATTCTTGACTACTACATAACAAAGTGTGTGTTATCTATTTTTAATAATAAGAATAATAATAATAATAATAATAATAATAATAATAATACACATCAATTCAACAATTATTTACAATATTATTTTTCCTTCTTGCAGCATCACAAATTTACATAGGTACCAGTATTTAGTAACTGCAATGTATATTCTTCTTAACTAAACTGTGCTTCTGATAATGGTAAAAAAAATATATATTTCAGATGCTTTGGCAGTTCTGCTTCTCAAAAAATCTTGCGTTCAGCGTCTGCCGTAGAACTCCCTTCTGCTTTTCAGACACGACATGAAAGGCAGCAGCCGCAGAGGTCAGAGGTCACTGCTGATAGAGTTACTGGTACATGGCAAACAAAACAAACAACTTTTCAGTGGCAGCACTTTGGGAACGGTGGAATACGGTACGGAAGGCCGCCAATCCCGAGAACGAAGTGAACAGAAACGAGAAACGAACCGTTAAACTGGCTTACCTGACACAGCCGCAGGCAGCTGTGGGGTTTTGGGGCTTTGCCATAAGAGAGAGGGCCCCGTCATCTTCATGCATGTCCGTCATTCCACTTTCGCAACACAGATTGGGACTTAAGTCACGCTTCTCTGCGTGTGTTGCAAGCGTCTTCTTTTTTTCCCAGAAACAAAACAAAAAAAGGCAATTAGAGCATTTTACGTCAACCGTTTTTACATTGCAGGTTAATTTGTTGTGCTAAATGTAGAATTATCGCTCAACAGTTTGTCTTTATGATATGATATGCCTCAGTCAGTTGGTAAAAGAAAAGAAATTACGATTTTGTTACTTAAATATGCACGCTGCTTTTTGTTGAGGGCTCCTCACTGGAATGTGTATTCTAACTGAGGAGATATATTGAAAAGCTTTGAACTTGGTGGTTCACAGTCCCCGGTGATAGTTCACTAGCCACCACTTCATGCCCTTCAAAAAACTTCATCACAACAGTATTCTACACAATAGGTGCGCCAAAGGAGTGGTGCAGCGTCTGTAGACCCCGTTCCCTGTTGTTATGACTAGTGTGACGCACAGCCCTGCAGGTCACTTCCATGTGGAGGTTATTCCAGTTTTCCTGTGCACTGGAGTCCCCAGTGTGGAGCTGTTTCCTCAGCAGGTTCTCTGAGCTCCAGAGAGCCTCAGCCTTCCCCTCATCCCAGCCTTGACCCTGGAGGCCTTCTTTCCTGACGGGCGAGGGCCACGGAGCATTGCCACGGTGTTACGCTTTCTAAATTCTACATGGATTCATCATGTTAATGAGGAAGTAAGCTGGTGAGTGTGCCCCTTCAAGTACCCGAAGGCTGGACTGGAGACGTTATGTGAAGTGGCCTTACAAGGGCACCCACACGTGAATACAAGAGAATTGTACTTGAATTGTTTCAGTTGAAAAGAGTGTCATTCTGGGAGAACTAAATTCAACTTGCATCTGCAACAAAAGTTCACTGTTTGGAAACTTGACCCGTTTCCCATTGGACGATGAGTATCAATGAATATGCATTCAGCAGATGAAACCAAGTAGATACATTTTTTACCATCATATGAACAATTTCAAACATCTATTAAAAATAGATATATTTTGAAAATGCAAAAGCTCTGAGTGTCTGGATTGACTATTGTAACTATATAGTACACAATGAACAAACCCTTTCTGTGCGTAAATCCTGTGTATAGAATCGAATGGATTCATGGATGTATTTCTGTGTATTTATTTATTTATTTATTTTAGAAATTATATTTAGAAACAAAAACATTCTCGTGGTAAAGTATATACATTACTCTACGCTGCCGTGTTTAGGTTAGTTGGATTCTGGTAAGCGGTCGCACGTCAGAAGTCTGCATGGTAAACACTGTCAGATCCCAACACTGTGCAGACCCTCTCTCTGTCTCAGGAAAATGCACTCGCAAGTCAAGTGTCAACATGACACACTTTGGCACTGTAACGTCTTCCCAAGTCCCCCGTGGGAGGCTTACTTTCGTTGGGTTTAATTGAACAAACTTCGGTAAGACATCGCTAAAACACAAAAGCAGTCAGTTTTGCAGGCAATTAAAAATGGCCTCGCGCCAGGGAAGCCTTCCTAGCTCAGGATGACTGGCTGTCTGGCTGACAGGCGGAAGATTGATTACCTGGCTACGCTTGCTTTTATAACTTGATCAGCCAAATTAAACCCTTGACTGTGGGGGCCCATCTGAGGTCTGGCTCGGCAAATTAAATTACAACCCCGTTCTCTCTTCGCCGCTCACACTACCTCCCTCCCCTCCACACGTCTCACGAACAGGCGCTCTCTCCCTCCCGGAAACCGAGCACGCCCCTTTAAGCCTTCCGCCCTTTGGAGAATTGTGCGCCAGGTGATCGCCCCAGCCAATGCTGAGGGAACATTAAGAAGGACATACGAACGCACTAAAGACTTAATGAAGTTCGGGAGAACGCGTAGGGGGGTGGGGTGGTGGGTGTGTGTACAAGCTCGTGTGCGAGCGCCGCTTACTTTATTAGTTTACAACAGATTAATGGGGATAATCATTAAAGTGATGGAGATAGATTACCCTGTTCAATCTGGTCCGTTCGTAAGCTCACCCAGGAAGAAACAGCGTGCGCCCGGGCAATCTGCATCGGCTGACTTAATGAAGGGCCCTAACCCTGCCCAATCAAACCGCAATGAATAGACCAAATGAATAACACATCACCAAAGTAAAGTGGCTGCAGATTATATTTACTGGAGATGACACGTTTGCAGCTGTTTCCTATTGCACTGGAATTAAAGAACTGGAGTTGTGCGTAAATATGCTGTGCTGCATTATCGCACACAACGTGAGATAGCCAATGAAAATGTGATCAAGTTGATGGACGTGCATTCTGTTTGCATAACAAATAATTTGCATTATTAAAGACTGAATTTAAAATATCGCCATATCAAGAAGATACACAATCTCTTTCAAGATATCACAAAGCAGTGATTGCTATACTTTGCTCTCATTTAAAATAATACATGGCCGAATTATGCAAGAGCAGCCCTTTATCCAGTTGTAGTTACTGATAAAATACATATAAAAAAATAATAGGCTGGTGGGGGGCCTAATGTGAGATTTTTTCATGAGGACCAAAATCCCTGTTGGTGTCACTGCTTGCAGTGTTTGGACAGAGGAGAAGTACATTTGCACAGCGGTGGCTTAAACACACGGTTAATTGAAGATAAGAAATAAAAACAGGACTTTCCAAGCACAGGAAAGCAAAACCATCTGGCCTCAACACAGTTTATACACTTGGTCACCCTTTTAGAGAGCGTGATCCATGAGCAGACCAAAACTTATGGTGAACAATTGTAATATTAAAATGGATTAGGATCTTTGACATTATTTCAAGCATGTGTTTCACCTCTTACCTTTCCTTACCTCTGTCAAAAGTTACCAACTACACTGTTTGGTCAGAGTGAAAGGTGCTCAAATTGAGTATTAGCTATTTAAATATATATTTTACACTTGACTACTGTGCTTGTGGATAGTGTATGCATGACTGAACATGTTTTATGTTCCAAACACAGTTTCCAAGCTCCTTTGCCGATAATCAATATGCCCAGCTGTGACATACAGATACAGATTCTATTTTGTTTATATTCATGAAGTTTCACTTGGAAATCCAGAATAGTCGATAAAACATGTGACCCCATGAGGAAGATTCCCAGTCAAGATAATGTCCTGATTTATTTGATATTCTGGCATCAGAATTCCAGAAATTCTAGAATTAGTAATGGTAATTCAATCGCAATCCATTCCAATCGCATATCTTTTTCCTCTTTTTTCTTTTTCTTTATCTACTTCTAGCTCCACCCATCGGGAAGGGAAATGGCAAGCAAAAGAAGTGAAGAACGAGATGGAGAACATGAATTAGGCAAATGGAATGTATGAAAACGTCAGTATGAAGCCATGTCTGACATGGCAGATGTATGGCAGATAGGGGGAGGTGGATCATTTATACGTCAGGCTTTCAGAAAAAATACTTCCACAAAGGATGCGCTGATGTTTTCTTGCTTCAAGGAAAAATTGGGAGTTCCTCACCTCCACTTCCTAAGCTCCTAGAAGGAACATTTAAGCGGGTGGAATGTCCCTAAAGCTGGCGGACCTCAATGGATTTTCTGGGTCAGGAGCAAGCTAAGGAAGAGAGCTGAGAGCAATAAGTGAGTAAGTTGGAATGAGCCCAAAGTCTCTCACCGTGGCGGATGATGTATGACTTGCTGAGGACAGAACACTCTCCAGCCCTTTGCAGGACTGTGTGTGTCTCCACACTCTTCTCAGCAGGTACTTCACAGCAGGTTGATCGAACGCAGGCCCTTTAATCCCTGCCTCACTCTGGGCTGATTGAGTGCAGCTGTGCTCAGTCCTAGCCCGGAAGTCCAAATATGGCAAGGGGGAGGAGCCAGTGGGAGAGACCGGCTGTCACTCACTCGTCCCCGTGTCATGCCCTCTGTCATTCCACTACGCACATGTATGCAGTGTGTCTTGGGACGCAGAGATTAGTCGACACAACTCCTCATGTTAACTAACTCAAGGCCATAAGAAGCACAGAATCAAGAGTAGATACTGAAAGCTCTCATACCTGCCCTGAGAAAGTAATTGAATACACCCTCCTGATCATAAACACAGATGAAATCATTTGTCTCAAATATTGTGGTCTTATAGGAGGGGGGCTATGTATAAAGAGTGCTGTGATTTATAGATGGTGAAACCAAAGTGTAAAAAGTAAATGTGCCACATTTAACCACATGTGACTTGAAGATTGTGGACTACACAGCCAAATTCAGAAAAAAATGTCTTTGTCCCAAACGTTACTAACCTGACTGAGTATGGTTTGTTTAATAGCAGTTCATTTCTACTTGCAAAATGCCTCTTAATAAATAAAATAGTTACTGAAGTACACACCTCCCCATTAACCTGCACTAGCTACTTTCTGTAGTACTGTGTGGGTTGTACACTGGTCTTTGATTGACAGGTAAGGACAGTAGCTCATGCTGAGCTTAGACAAATGGCCCTTTGAGTTGCAAGCCAAAGTAATCCCTTCAACTTTTTATTTAGCTTTTTTTTTAGGGAATGATGGATCACTGTTAAAAATGTCAGAGCCCAAAAGAATGACTGTGAATTTTACCCTCATTTCAGAGTTCTGTTAATGAATCAAATAGCTTGCCATGTCATGTTTGGAAGAGATAGTAAGAGACAACGAGGATGTTCAAGATTTGGCACAGTGCTATACTCTGGACAGTATAAAGAATGACACACCAAGATGGACTGAATGTCATCTCCTTTGTTCTTCAATGTGATGACCACACAAACACTCTGGTAATACAGCACCACCAGTTACTGTAACAGTCAAACCTCTGTAGTCTGCCCAGCAGTCTGTTTCTAACACACAGCAAGGTGTTGCTAATGAGTAGGGTTACTCTTTTACCGTCTCTTAACTGAAACTTGTACCAAAGATGTTTGGTTGCTGTTCGCCAGCTGGTTTTGGTCAGAACAAAACAACCAACAGCCAAAAGACCAAAACAACGTTCTAATGCACCCGTAACCCAGCAGGGAACACAGCCCACCCTGACCATCAACAGGTATCTGTCCTCCTGGTTTATGGTCAGTCCTCGTGCATCAGTTTTTTCTGTTGCTTTTTATAAACCACATAAATTGTAAACAACAGCAGTAAGGGATGACAGATTGAAAATGTTTACAGTATTGTTCAGCCACCCAGCCAAATATAGCATGAGGACACAAACATGAACCTACCATATTATAGCAAAATTTTTAAATGTGTGATCAATATTATGTCACATGTAATTGACTCTTGTTTTCATTTTTCTATATCCTTCATAATAGAACAAACATGAACATTATTATTATTATTATTATTATTATTATTATTATTATTATTATTGACATTGAAGAAATGGCCCTTTGAAGGTCAGTAGATTTAATGACAAGCTGTAATGTACAGTACATGCATTCTGCACCATTACATTTTGGATTTTTTTGTTGTTGTCTCCATTTTTTGTGCTTTGGACCATCTCATACGAAATAATTTCGGAAGAGACCTCGGTCCCCCGCCCCGCGCGCCTGCGACTCCAATTTAGAAACGGGGGACGCAGCGTTTGGGAGCTGCCGGCCAGCCGCTCAGACAGGATATTGCATCTCTTCGACGGCAATAAAAGTGTCATCCCTCCGCCACTGGCAGCGCTGTCTCCCCCTCTCTCCAGTGAGAGCTTTAATTATTGTTTGGCTTTCTCCGGCCCGTTTGAAGATGGATCTCACTGTCAGGGGCTCTGACAGATGAAGACAAAGCGCAGGTACGGCCTCGCATGCACGCGGGCCCTCCGGACGCTCGCCGCCGGTGACACCAGCCGAATACAAATTCGCAGCCGGAGAGAGAGAGAGACAAACGCCAAACGACCCGAATATCTGTGCTTTTCAGGACACCGACCCTGACCGCGGACAGCGCGCTAACGCAGTGATTAGCCGAGGGTTATTACAGATTGCTCGTGTTAGAGATGAAGATATGAAGATATATATGTAGGGTTTTTGAGAGCGGGGGGCCAGATACAGGAGGGGAGAGATTTGGTGCGAACTTCTGATTAATCTTTGTATTTGGCCGCTGAGAAGCCCAAAAGCACCCAAAGAATATCCACAAAGGAAGTTTTCTCTCATGAGTCTCACAAGATGCTGCAAGATTACTGCAGTTGCTCATTTAGCACAGCTTACATTTTTACAGCTCACATGTATTTTCAGTTTATACAGCTGTCATAACCCGGTTGGTATTTAATGAAACAGTAAAGGCAAAGATACAAGTTACAAGTAATACTGGTTACAAGCCAGTTCCTGCTGTGATTTGAATATAAAACTTTATGGTTACAAGGGAACTCCTGCTGATATTTGAAAGTAAAACATTCTGTTTCGCAGAAGTTTCCTAACTACCACACCAAATGTATGTGTTTATGTATATCATTATCATGTATATAATTGTAAACACACAATAAAAAAAAATCAGACTGATTGTGTTTTATTATACCATGGTCTTGATAAATAATTCTGATTAGACGCTAGGTGGTGATTAAATTCAAATAATCATTCAACATTTGGCAGGTAGTGCAGGTCAGGCTTAATCACCATTCTAAATTCATAAGCTTGTGTGATATAGTCTGAATTGTCTAAATTGTGTGACACAGTTGTGAATGTGTGGCCCAAGACTATTTTGCCATTTAAAAACTTTTCTGTGAAATTACTAATACAGATACAGGTATGGTGGACCGGGAATTACGAATAAGAACTGACGAATAAGAAACCAATTTAAGCCTAGTTTAAAACCTTGAATTTAATCAAAAAATAAAAATAATCAAAACCGCACTGCCTAACTGCTCTATTTTGAGCAGAACAACATATGTAACCATAGCAACATGCTGAAACCATAGCCATCTTAATGGCTTGAAGTAGATTGTGCCAGCAAATTTCTTTTTTTTTTGAGGGTTAGGCTTAAGGAAGATGGTGAGAAAGGCCATACGTAACCCAATGATTCCAGTTTAAGAATTGCAGTGATTTGTTGTGTCTTGGGGCACCAAGTTAAAAAAAAAAAAAAAAAAAAAAAAACTGGCATCTCCATACCAGCTATTTTTTTGGAAGGGTGGTAAAAAGACAGCCCATATTGAGTACAATAAACAAAATCAAGCATCTTGAGTTTGGCAAATCTCATAGAAATGATGACCGGGAGAGACAATGATCAGATGAGACCAAAATTGAATGTTTTGGCTATACACACCATCAACTAGTACTAGAAAATCTTGGCAGACAATCTGGTTGCCTCTGTTAGGAAGCTGAGTCTTGGTCATAGGTAGATTGTCCAGCAGGACAATAACTCAAGGCATAGATCAAAATCCATACAGAAATGGTTTAGTAAAAACAACAACAAATGTTCTGCAATGGCCATCTCAGCCTCAGTCCCATGAAAAACCTGAGGGTTGCACTGAAAAGGGGGTATCCCAAGGATATCAATGATTTGTAAAGGTTCTACATGAAAGAATGGTCAAAAGTCCCTCCAAATGTGTTCTCTAACCTTATCAGAAATTATAGGAAAAGATTAATCTTTGCCAGGGGTGCCAATAATTGTGGAACCTCGTTTTGGGGAAATATTATTTTGTGCATGTTTATCAAGGGTGCCAATGATTCTCCAATTAGATTTCCTTTCTGCAGTTACCAGTGGGTGTCATTAAGGTTGTGCACTCATACCAATGTGTTTGGCGATGAACATGGTAACTGAAAGTGTTGCTAATGACTTGGATGTAACTGGGTGAAATGACTGGTACTGCAACAAAAAGAGATGATTGGATTATGGTTATTACATTGCTTCTTCAATGGTAGGGACCCATTTATTGTAGCTAATCTACATGGTCAGCAAAAATACACGTCTAGTAACGCAAAAATACAGATTTACAAATTCGGATAAAGAAGTTGAATATCTCTATTAAGCATTTGAGGCACTTTGAAGGTTGTGTAGTATTCTAATGTTGTTCCCTTGTGGGGACACTGGAGCCATTTTGATTCGATCTGTTTGATTTGTTCAGTGTCAGAGTAACTGGCATTGCTCATCCTGGCTTTATGCCGTACTGTGCATCTAAAACTACATGCCAGCCTGAATGTAACCAATGTCAGACATTTCTCTTTTGTTATTTCTCCTAATAGCAATCTAATTTACTTTTGTTAAATAATGTTCATCCATTCTACTTATTTTTCGAATTATTTCATATAAATAACTCAGGAATTATGGAATCAACCTACTGTAGAAATTTTATGCAAGATACTGTATGCTGCAACGATAAAATATGGTACCGCATGCACAATATCAAGATTAACATGCTAGCTCTAAATAATTTTGAAGACTTTAACCATTTTACTATCGCTGTGAGAATTCTTACTATTTACAAAACCCCCAAATCCAAGTATTATCAACAAACACACGCCATCTTCTGGCCATAACAAGTAATGAGCTCCCAACAGGCTGCGCTGCAAAACACATTATAGTCAGATACACCACAGGGTATATATACCCAATCTCAAATAATCCTTATTACTGTCAGATACACCACAGGGAAGCCCCAAACTCAAACAATCTTTATTACAGTCAGATACACCATAGACAGGGCAGCCCCAAACTCAAATAATCCTTATTACAATCAGATACACCGCAGGGAAGCTCCAAACTCAAATATTCCTTTTTACGGTCAGATACACCACAGGGCAGGTCAAATAAACCTTTGGAATTTCATGATGTACAGTAGAGCTAATATTTTCACTATGAATATCAGAAAATGTGTTGTTGAGTTAATGAAAAGTATTATGTCTTTCACTGCAAAAGAAAAAAGAAAACACATTTGAATTACCCAGATCACAGAAGGTGCTTATAGAGTTCAAAATTTTATCAAAATTTTTAAGTCAGTAATTCATATATTTCAAAAGTCTGGTCTATTTACTGATCCAATCCTCAGTATAAAATTAAAAAATCTAAATCAATGTTTTGACACTTTTTCAGCTCATAAACTCATAAAAATCAAACAAAAAACAATAATGATTGTCTAGGGTAGACTGTCGAATTACAGCACTCTCAAAACCTCTATCCTGTTGAGCTCAGATCAGTTAAATGTACAGTGGGTGTTGAATATTGGTTAATTATATCATTGGATTCATCATTGCAAACCTAGCTGCATTGTAAGCCTATCCCACAGAGCATGAGGGTGGGATCTAGTGAATATTTTTATGGACAGCCTGCATATTAATGCAGTGACAACCACCTGGCTGTGTTGAATTTAGTAGAAAATCTGTTATTTTAAAATGAATGATCGTGAATTTGTGGAGGACTCATTTGACATTCATCATAACATGTCTTTATCATCGGCAGATTGTGACCAATAGCTAATCTATTACTATGACCAAAAACTGCAATTAAAAGCAATTAATGCTAAAAGCGCTTTGCTCACAGGCAAATTAGGAGTGCCTTACATGTAAAAGCAACCTGTTACTTTGTGGATACGACTCTCCGAAATCCTTTATTCGGGAGACAGGAGCTGTGAACAGGAAATGAGAAGCAACGGAAATGAGAAGTGAGCCGGGCTGAGTGCCTGACAGAGCGTCGCTGCAGACAGGCCCATAACTCAGCCGGATAGCTGTGGGGTTGCCTCTGAAACGGGCTGTGTCATTGGCACGCACTCCGCGCCGTTTCCCTGGCGATAAACAAGGAGGGGCCTAGCCCTTAGCAGGCTCGCTGTAGGCCCAACGGTGAAGCCTGCGGCTCACTGCTGACAGCCCGGGCCTTATGGGTCGTCCTTGCCTGGAAAAGGAGCTGTCCGCACCAGCCTAATCACCAGGCCTGTCTGCCAGCCCCTCGGCAGGCCCAGACAAAGCGCAGGCCTTCCCCAGGGGCGGAAAACATCACTTCTAACAACAGAAGCCCAGCGAGGTTTGATAACAGAAGGTCAGAGGTCATTACAGTGAATGGACATTATCACTCTGCGAGAGGCCGCTGCGGCACGCAAAAGTATGTCTGCTGTAATCTTCTGTGAGAGCCTACGCCATTATTCTCCAGGCCCGCTGGTCAACTACTCTAAAAGCCTGTGTAGTCATGAATAAACGCGCCGCAGTTCAGCATTTTCAGTGAAGCAAAAAAAAACAACCCTATTAACATCCCTGCTGAAATAAAACAGCTCAATGTAGGTTTTGAAACAGCTGGTAGCTGTTGACCAGATCAGACCAGCTCCCAGCTCAACATGGGTTGACCAGCTCAAGCTGTGTTTGAAACAGCCAGGAGCTAGTAATTTCAAGATTGTCATAGCTGGATTTTACTGCAGGGATACTTTGGTAGCGATGACATTTGTGCTTCAAGTATTCAAGTTGTATTGAAGTTTTCACTTGGTATTATCTGTGTCGCAGGTTCAACCAAGAAAAAAGGACAAAAGTTTGTAAGTTCAAAAAAGAAAGAAATCTATAAGGAAAAATACATGAGGAAAAAAAAAAGATGGACGCATTGTCTAGTACTTCACAGATTGTTTAAACACCCTTGACGGATCTCTTATTTGATTGGCCATTTGGTGTTAGCTCAAATAGAGAGGACTGAACAATTGTTTTAAACCAAGAATTGGTTGTAATGTAATGTAATGTAATGTCTGCTAAGAAGTTTGGTCAGCAGTGCTTATTGTCTATTTAAAAGGCTAGACGTTAAAATGTCTGCCATCTTGTTTTATCTTTTCTACACCAACAACTGCTACTGCTATATTTATACAGTTGTACTACAACTTTTGTGGGATCCCTGTAGGAAAACATTTATTTGAAGCACTAAAAGAGATAATTTCAGGGACACTTGCTGATATTCCATGGGGTAATTTGTTAACATGCAGGGAAAATAAAATCATTGGCAGCATTGGACACTTCCTTGAATAAGATTGGATGGGATTAGAATGCATGCAGATACGTCAGGAGATCTGGCATTCTTCTGATCATAAAGAAGACAAATAGATAAACAGTCTTCATAAAATGTTTTGCTGAATATATTACGCAATACCATGACATTCTGAAAAAAAGAAGATAATAAATAGGTGCCTATAAAACACATAAAAATTTGCGTGACATAATTAAGAAGCCAGGCACTGCAATTGATTACCATTCTGATAAAACTGTAAAACCTGTCACTTGGTGGTGAATTTACTGCCCCCTGCTGGTAATTTGGAGTCATGCGGATGAGCCGTTTGCTCGCCCCCCTCCCCGTGGCCCACTCAGCTTCCCTCCAGCCAGAGAAGAGGTGGGCTCCTGATGAGCTCATATTAGACTTTTAAGCAGGATTCAAATTGTTGTATTTATATGGGGACTTATATTTATATATAATAAAACTTCCACTGGTTTTCCCCACTCCCGCCATCCTTCTTAGTGGGTGGGTGACTGTTACTCCACAGGGTGAACTTCAGTTATTTCCAAACTTGGGTGGTATTAATGATGTTAAGGACATAATAAAGTTCCCAAAATAATTCTGGAATATGTCCAGCTTAGTCAACTGCATTTCGCCCTAGACAATTATTGAAATCTTGTCCACCACAAGGTGGCAGGCATAGCACATTCATTTGGCTGCAGATTCCCAGTGAGAAATGATGATGGATAAATTCAACCGCACGGTGCAATGCGCAGATTGGCCACAAGGTGGCAGTTGTGGCACATGATTCTGATTTGAAGAGTCAAGAAAAATAACAAAGGAAGTCTCGTACAGTTAGCAAGTGTTTTCCTGCTGTGAGTAAGATGCCATTAGAAATGTTCACCGCTAGATGACAGCTATGCATTAGACCAAAAAAAAAATGGAAGTAAACATGCTGCTGTATATTTTCATCACACTGTCGAATTGAGCATTTATCAGGATGTTAGTCTCCTACACGTTCTACTTCAGAGTGGGAGATTCCCTGAATTCTCTCACCTCACCTGTGTTTTTTGATCAAGATTAAATAATTAAATAACAAAATAACCAACAAATAACAAATATTACATGATGTCAATAAGGAGGTCACCGCACATTAATCTATGAAAAAGGTGCTTCTCCAGCCTTTGCTCCGTTAAACAGCTTATTTTGCATCCGGGTGTTCGTTTAACAAATATTTTTTTTATGTTATGTTCTTATGTTCCGTACTTTGACCAATAACAACAGGTTAACAACTCATGCTTTTATAATAATGACATCATATCAAGAAGGCCTTTTCCAAGGTTTCAAAGAACATTACATTTTTTTCTTTTTTGATTTTTGTGTTATGAAACATAACAGAGACAAGTCTTACGTTTGTTAGTGGAGTTATTTATTTTTAACTGCTGTGTCCTCCTTGCTGCACAACTGAGGATTTATTCTGAGGTATACACTCACCGAGCACTTTATTAGGTATTGATTAGACTTATTTTTTACACTTCTACTGATGTAGCCTTAGATTTATGATGCATTGTGTGAGGTGCTCTTCTGCATACCACTGTTATAATGCATGGTCATTTGCATTGCGGTCATCTTCCTGTCAGCTTTGACCAGTCTGGCCCTTCTCCTCTGACGTCTCTCATTAACAAGGCGTTTCGGTCTGCAGAACTGCGGCTCACAGGTTTTTTTGTTTTTGTTTTCTGTACCATTCTTTGCAAACTCTAGAGACTAGAGTGCGTGAAAATCCCAGGAGATCAGCAGTCTGAGATACTCAAACCACCCTGTCTGCCACCAACAATCATTCCATGGTCACTTATATCACATACTTCCCCCATTCTGATGGTTGAAGTGAACATTAACTGAAGCTTCTGACCCATATCCACATGATTGTATGCATTGCACTGCTGCAACATAATTGGCGGATTAGATATTCGCATGAGTAAGTAGGTGTAATAAAGTAAAAATGTTCATAATAAAGTTCTTGGTGAGTGTAGGTCTGATAGTGATAACTGAAGACATAGGTCTGATCATAATAACTGCCTGTACTAATGAAACAGCACTGAGCTGGGGATTTGTGTTAGTTATGTGGCTGATCCTCCATTTTATGTATGTGCACGTTCTTTGTGGTTTTGCTGTGTGTTTGTGTGTGTGTGTGTGTGTGTGTGTGTTTGTCTGTGTGCGTGACAAACGTCATCCTGACTAAACTCTAACTAAACAAGAGCATTTTTGTATTGTTCTTGTTGAGAGATGAAAAATAATATTCTATATTTTAAACATCCAGTTGTCCTAGTACGCGCTCTGCTGTCTGGTTCCCATGTGTGATTTTTATTTGACAGCTTGTCAGGTCGTTTTAGGCCTTTTCTGTTTCTCGCGATCCAGATTTCAGCATTTGCTTTGTATAGGGAGGATGTAGGCGTATTGTATGAGTCAGCACTTGGCTTCTTTCTTGCAGCAGTCAAACAGCAAGATCCACCTCTGGGCCAAGCACCTCCAGCAGTTCCCCATTTAAATCCTATTCACAGTAAATGCTTCTCAACGGCAGCACAGCACACTGGGGCTTCCTGAACAAGGCATCCTCCTCTCTGTTTAGTTAGCATCTCATCTATCTCAATTCACCATATTGTGGCTCTCGTAGCTTATGCAGTCCTATAAGCGTAGCGTTTGCTGAACGGAGAAGGGGCCAGGGCAGAATTCAGCCTCTTTACGTACTCTGCTGGCACTTAGCTGCCGCTCCTGTCCACAGCGATACACGAAGCAAACTCAAGTTCAAAGGTCAGGGAGGGAGATTCTCTGGAAGGGGTGAGTACAGTCTCAAGAGAGCCAGCAATTGCAAGAACTGTAGACGTGACTGACTATAGAGGCATTCAACTAAGTTATAGAAATAAGAGCAAAACTAGGTAATGCTTTATCTTACAGACCGTTACTTACTGGGTAAGGTAACTACTTTGATTTCAGTGGTAAGTACTATGAAAAAAAAGTCAGTAAGTACCACATGTACTTGTATGTTTTACAGCCCGTTTTATATAGTGCTTACCTCTGAAATCAAAACAGTTACCTGATAAGTAACTGGTAATTACCCAGTGAATGCTAATTGGCTGTAAAATAAAGCGTTACCCAAAACTGTCCTGGGGCCTGTACTGCAGAGCATGATTATGGAGCTAGGTGGATAACTGCACTGAGTAAGACCTGGGAACAGCTCTTCCTATGTTAGTCCATCTTCCAGATTTTGTGGGTTCAGGCTTTTACCCAGCACAGTTACCACTCTAACTTGGCTTGTGCTCCAGGCCCCAGATGAGCACTAAACTACAGTACATGTTATATACACGCAAGTGCAAAGGACCCCAGGCTCTGGAAAGAGAAGGTATACTGAATCAGGTGTTGGGGTTTGGTCAAACCTCCCAAGAAGGGTGGGGTGCAGTCTGAAGGTGCACATGGTAAAATGGAGAAAAGGCTCTTTCAATATAACAAATAAATTTAGTCTTAGATTTTTAGTTTTCTGCATTACTGTGTCAAGAAAAAAGAACAAAAAATGTAATGGTACAAAAAAAGACATTTATATATTTTGTTAAATAAAGTATAATATTAAGTATGGATTTTAAAGACATGTTTAAGAAGTTTATTTTTATTGAGACTGTCTGGGATTACCTGGAGGGCCAGAAGCAAGCAAGACAGCCAAGGTCTGCAGCAGAACTGTGGAAAGTTCTCCAATATGTTTGGAACAAGCGACCAGCCAATCTTATAAAACTGCAGGACAGTGTACCTAAGAGAATTGTTGCAGTTGTAAAGGCGAAGGTTGGTCACAACAAATATTGATTTTATTTGGTTTATTGATTCGATTAACCGTTTACTGCTCTTTATAGTAAATTGTTTGACATTTAGAAACTTTTCATTTCATTATTTTTGAAAGTATCATCGCTTCGGAATTTAAGTTCTCTTCAGAAATGTTTACATGTCCCAAAAACTTTTGCGCAGTACTGTACATCCCATTATTGATGGTTTTTCATCTGAAAATATGGAAAAAATTCACTGTATCAATTAAGTATTAATCAGTCCAATCAATTAACTAATGTTTATATCACTCAAGACATTTAGGTAGAAAAACAGTTGAAATGCATAATGGAGTCACCATTATTAGGCAAAACGGACAAAATCATTTTGGTTATGACTTATGAAAAGGGAAAGGTAATGGGAGAAGATGTGCAGCCTGTATTGTAACATAAGCTTATTGAGCTTTTTATATAAGGTGAAATGGTTAGTGTCACCTGCACTACCACCAGCAAGCAAAGCATCCTTTCATACAGAGATCGAAATGGGGAAAAACGCAGCCAGACTGGTGGCATGTCACATCAAACAAGCAGCCTTAGCCTTAGCAGTATTGAGTGCGTGGAAAGGAATCACACTTCAGTTGGACTATGGATTGCAATGAAATGGCAGGCCAATTAACATGGTCAAGGACAGGGGGTTGGTTTGGATTACAAGGAATAATTTAATTGATATTTCAATAACGGGTCAATAGTTTCATGATTAATTTGCCATATGTACAATGAGCTCCATAAGTCTTGAGAGAAAGACATATTTTTTGTATTCGGCAAAAATGGGAACACTTTTGATTAAAGTGCCAATTTTCAGCTTTTATTAAAGAGTATTTTTATACAAACTGGTTTTACCATGTAGGTATAAGAGAGTTTTCAGTATCTTGTCTTTATACTAGGCCTTTGATTGCCTTTGGATTCTGTTATTGCTGTTTGTCAACATGATGACCAGTTATGCCAATGAAAGTAAAGGAAGCCATTATGAGGCCAAAAATAAAAAAAACAGTCAGAGACGTTGGCCAACGTTGGGCTTAAAGCACTGCTGAGCTAAGAAAGTACAAAGGGCCTGGTTGCCCAAGGCAAGGTTGACCAAAGTTCTCACCATAATGAAGAAAAACCACCAAACACCCATTCAACAGATCTGAAACACTTCAGGATGTGACTACTGTCCACAGAATACTTCATGAACAGAACAACAGAGCCTACACTAGAAGACACAAACCATTAGTTATATAATGGCTCAGGCAGTAAGAGCAGTCGTCTGGCCGTCGGAGGGTTGCCGGTTCGATCCCCCGCCCGGGCTGTGTCGAGGTGTCCCTGAGCAAGACACCTAACCCCCAAATGCTCCTGATGAGCTGGTCGGGGCCTTGCATGGCAGCCAATCGCCGTTGGTGTGTGAGTGTGTGTATGAATGGGTGAATGGAGAAGTATCAATTGTACAGCGCTTTGGATAAAGGTGCTACATAAATGCCTGCCAATTACCATAATAGTATTTTGTAATGGCATTTTACTTTTAGAAAATTACAACTGGCCATGGGTTAGTCAAGGTGCCAGGAAAACAGCTGAGATAGTAGAGTAATTGAACCCTTTGCTGTCACCTCTTCATGTCACTCTTTAGACCTGTCCACAACTAGAAACTAGAACTATAAACGATAGCTATAACAGTAACGATGTGAGCATCCAATGATAATGTTCTGCAAATAGTGGTGCCAAGCCATTTTGAACGTGACGCCCTGTAAATTCGAATGGATTTTGATTGGCTGCCAGTGCTTCCATCAGTCATGCAGTTGCCTGGAAAAATCGCTCTGGAAGTGAAACAAACGATATTGTTCATCACTGTCCTGGTCATTATAGTTGTAGTGTGGACCCACCCCCATTCCACTTCAGTTCAACTATTTTAGAAACAATATATTTACAGTTATCGTTATAGTTATTGTTCTTGGTGTGGACAGGCCTTTGCACAACATATACTGTAGATTACCATGTACAAGCCTGACATGGTGTAGGCCTGATTATGACTATGTAAGTACACTCCATAAACAGGAATAAGCTACAGTATGAGGCTCACAGTGAACACATTAGTTTTGCAACACCCCTTAAAACACGGTTGCACAATAACAGTCCATACATTTGGTTTGATATTGGAGTGAGTCAGAAATAGAGTGTTTAGCCGTTTATGAAATGAAGACAGAATAATTTGTTGGAACTAAAACCTGCATACAAATCTGCCAGAGATCAGAGGAATGGGGTTCTGTACCCCTGTTCTAAGTCTGATTAAGCATCGCTGGGTAACAGGGATGTTCTTTGATTGAACATGAGTGAATTTCAACTCACAGACTACCACAATACTGGGCTGCAGGTGTTAAAATATTCTAAATATGTATAAGGGCATTGGAATGGTCATTCCCATGTCCAGACCATTCTGCATTTTATGGTCTGCCGATCAATTATTCAATCAATCAAAAAAAATCCATAAATGAATTGATTATTTTATTCAGCATTAACATCGCAGAATGTTCTACTGAAACAACAGAGACACTGTAAAAGTTACAGATGCATGCAAGTGTGTCATTTATGTGCAGGATAGGAGGACTGCAACCTCATGGATATTGCACAACAGGTCAAATACCCCACAAGAAGAAGCCTCTTGCGTGGTCCAGAGGCATGGCCCTCGGCCATATTTTTTGGTAAAGGCTAATGGGAATTATTTCAGTAACGGCTAATGGGAATTATTTCAGTAACGGCTAATGGGAATTATTTCAGTAACCTGAAATATTTGACCTGTTGTGCAATATCCATGAGGTTGCAGTCCTCCTATCCTGCACATAAATGACACACTTGCATGCATCTGTAACTTTTACAGTGTCTCTGTTGTTTCAGTAGAACATTCTGCGATGTTAATGCTGAATAAAATAATCAATTCATTTATGGATTTTTTTTGATTGATTGAATAATTGATCGGCAGACCCTAAAATGCAGAATGGTCTGGACATGGGAATGACCATTCCAATGCCCTTATACATATTTAGAATATTTTAACACCTGCAGCCCAGTATTGTGGTAGTCTGTGAGTTGAAATTCACTCGTGTTCAATCAAAGAACATCCCTGTTACCCAGCGATGCTTAATCAGACTTAGAACAGGGGTACAGAACCCCATTCCTCTGATCTCTGGCAGATTTGTATGCAGGTTTTAGTTCCAACAAATTATTCTGTCTTCATTTCATAAACGGCTGAACACTCTATTTCTGACTCACTCCAATATCAAACCAAATGTATGGACTGTTATTGTGCAACCGTGTTTTAAGGGGTGTTGCAAAAGTAATGTGTTCACTGTGAGCCTCATACTGTAGCTTATTCCTGTTTATGGAGTGTACTTACATAGTCATAATCAGGCCTACACCATGTCAGGCTTGTACATGGTAATCTACAGTATATGTTGTGTAAAGGCCCGTCCACACCAAGAACAATAACTATAACGATAACTGAAAAAATATTGTTTCTAAAATAGTTTAACTCAAGTGGAATGCCGGAGTCCACACTACAACTATAACGACCAGGACAGTGATGAACAATATCGTTAACCTGAAATAATTCCCATTAGCCGTTACTGAAATAATTCCCATTAGCCTTTACCAAAAAATATGGCCCAGGGCCATGCCTCTGGACCACACAAGAGGCTTCTTCTTTCTCACTTCCTTATGCGTGAGTAGCGCCTCCTTCTGGACATAACGGGGCGCACCTATTGTTTCGCTGAGTGTTGAAACGTTCAACCAACAAATCCACGTCCACGTAATTAGTACTTTAACATACGTTTAAGTGGTTTTGCATTTTGTTTCGCAGAAAACTGTGGTTATTGATAAAAGGCATAAACACGCGGAGGCAAGAAAAAGGAAGGGCAATTTAAATGTGTTTCACAGTATACTCATAAACCGTAACACTGACAACAAACTAAAAACTGCAGTCATCGGCAGCCCGAAACCCAACTTCTTTGCGGCATACACTGGTATTATCCATTCATAGCTTAGGATGCATGCCTCTTTTACAATGCAACCACACCATGCACCCCTGTTGCACCCCTGTTAACATAATCTATTTTTTTACATGGATCGCTACTCACAATTGATTCTCTCTCTCTCTCTCTCTCTCTCTCTCTCTCTCTCTCTCTCTCACACACACACACACACACACACACACGCGCTCGTGTACACACACACACACACACACACACAAATGAGGTACGTGTTGAGTAAGCCTCTTTCCCCTTTAAATCTTAGACATTTTGACAGGGCATATTAAGATCTGTCTGCTCAGCATGAACACATCATAAAACTGGACAGGCAATTTCTGTTTTCACCAAATAGCCAGGCTAGCTCGTTCTGCATCTTTGACTTTAATACAGTAGACAAGCAGCTTAGCGGCAAGGGAGAGAAAAAATCTTTCCAAGTCATGCTTCTCAATTCCCATAAATCCACTCCACTGTGTGAATTATCAACTAGAATTTGATTAATATGCAAATTTGAGGCAAGCAGTCCCATATAATTTTTTCGGTGAAGAGTAATTAATCAACAGTTAAAGAAAATTAATACATATATCAATTTTGTCAGGGACATGCTTAGTTCAATCGCCCGTAAAATTGAAGTTTGAAGTATTAAGGGGCTCTACAGGAACGTTATGACTACAACTTTCAAATTCGTTCTATTTAGTGATCAATCAAGCTTTCCCCTTAGGTTAATCTAGTTAATTTTTCACCTAAAAATCATACCCTTTGGTGACATGCCGTCTAGCATAGAGTCGATAAAAAGTTTTTAAAAATGATAAGGACTTTACCACTATGTCCTTTTCACTGTGTTTAATATATCTAAGTATGTGTATTAGTAAAACTGTCTGTCAGTCTGTCTGTCCTTTGATGTGCACTGTTTGAACTTTGACATTTGAACTTCTACCATTACGAGCAAATCATCCATGCTTTGACTGTACAACCCTCAACCCAAGGAATTATTGAATAATAATAAGAATATTATTATTACTATTGTAAGTATTTTCATGAATAATAACAATGAGTCACCTGATGATAATAATAGTAATAATGATAACAATTATTATTATTATTATTATTATTATTATTATTATTAGTAGTAGTAGTAGTAGTAGCAGTAGTAGTAGTAGTAGTAGTATTGTTATTGTTATTATTATCTATATTAAACTATTATATCGAGAAAGAGAGAGAGAGAGAGAGAGAGAGAGAGAGAGAGAGAGAGAGAGAGAGAGAGAGAGAGAGAGAGAAATAGAGAAATAGAGAGAGAGACCTATTGTTTCAGCAGGGACTCATGCATCAAACTTCAATTTTCCGGACGATTGAATTAGTGATTTTTTGTGCTCTTGAACTGAAATACACTTAAGACTTTTGGATTAATTACCACGTCGTGGTCCCTCAGATTGTAGTAAAATTTATGGTTGCCACGTTTGACAATACCTCATAAAATAAGAAACTGGAATGTAAGGACTCCATATTTGCTTGTATAATAAACAAGTTTCATTGTACAGCATTTTGGCGTTTAGGATACGTCATATGTATGGTAGATGAACTGCATCGACTCCACCCTGAAAGAAAGTAGACAACTGGGAGCTGCATCGAGATGGTAGAATATGTACAAGAATGCTTTCTTATGACCGTCTTCTTATCTTTCATTATCAGTCAGGTAAATAAAATAAGCTGTTAGTAGGCCTACAACCGTTCTGTTACACGCCCACACAACAAATGTCAATTTTAGAAACTCGTTCTATTCTGATACTTAAATCGCACGTTAATATATTTTCGAAGATGTGAGCATTTATTCTGTAAATTCAACTTCCATCTCAAAATAACTATCTCAAAGCGCCACGGATATATAGTAGGCAAAATGTTCTTAAAGATTATGCCAAAACCTTTCCTCTTTTTGCATGCACAGTGTTATAGCGTGTACCCATTTGGATAGCCATGAGGATCTGGCCGGTATATCCTCATACTGTTGTAGAGTTGTAGGAGCCTAAATGTCGTTATATGGAATAAGAAAGGCCTAAAACTGTCACACGCTGCTTCGAATTAAAAAAATGCAGTAGTGAACAGTTTCTTCACTTTTTTCGATTTTATCTCTTATTTCTGATTATGTGGCATAATACCGGAATTTGGCAATTTCCATTAACAAAATAAACAATTCATACTGACAATAACTTCATTGCTTTTTAACCTAACAAATAAATAAATAAATACATAATAATAATAATAATAAAAATAATAATAATAACAACAACAGTAAGAACAACAACAATAATAATAATAATAGTCGGCAGTCATAATAATGATCATAACAATAATAATAACAAAAATAATAATAATAATAATAATAATAATAATAATAATAATAATAATAAATAATAATAATAATAATAATAATAATAATAATAATAATAATGCGGTGTTGTTGTTGTAACGAAAACAAACAAATCTATCAGTGGATAATAATATCTATTACATAGAATAAAAGCAAACAGTTATATTCTTGCAAAACAGATTATTAAAAGGCTAATTTAAGCAAGTTGTTAAAAAAAACATATATATATTTGTTGTTTAAATGCTATTATGTTTACAGCTTCTATGCATTGTAAAAAGGCACAAAGAAAAAAAAAGAAAAAATTCTATGTTATTTTACCATATGCTACACTCACACTAATGTAGCAGATTAAAACGTTCTACGACTTTTCAACTTATACGATCAAAAACATTGGCACTGCAAAATGTAGTGCTTCACAAAAATCGCAAGACAAAAGTCAAACATATCACTTCGGTGATCCAAGAATGGGCGTAGGACAAACGCGGTAGAAAAAAAAGAGTCAGTTTCATTGTAATTCATAGACTTGCTCAAAGTGGTAACCAAAAAAGACTAATGAAAGAACCGACATTAATGGCCGCAGATGCCCTCGTAAGGAAAGGGTCTATGCATTATCGCCTTTGAAAAAACGGAGTTAAACAGTTTAAATAGGAGGGTTAACTCAATCCATCAAATTGTCTGAAAATTGTGAGGAAAATTCAAAAACCATATGGCCTCCAAACGTTTGTGTCCTTTTTGTGCAGCGGGACACGCTTGTCACAGTATTGAGAGCCGCAGGAGTCTGTGCACGGCTCCATTGTCACTTGTCACATCAGGGAAGACTGCTCATTTGTCCCCAGTTTTCACGCTTTACTCTAAAAATTACAGCCTCGTCACTTTCAAAAAAGGATTATATAGCCTCGGAGAAATTGGCCGAAAACGCCGTTTTTGTGGCATCCTCCTTCCTTTTTTCTTTTCCGCGGGCCAGATTTGTGTTTCTCACATAAATTTCTTTCAGGAAAGGAAAACACTCGTCGCAGGGTCAGGAAGGCAGGGGTACGCTTTTTAAATATGAAAAGAAAGAATGACGCCGAGCTGAAACAAGTCGAAGAATAAGAACTGTTTAAATGTTTTCTAACCTGAAACAATGGGAAAAAAGAGGACAAAAACATTTAAAGGGACGATGGGAGTATTTACACTTGCTTTCTCTGTATTTTGGATTAAATAGCAAGCATCCCTCGCGTTTCTTCTCTTAGAAGCGATCACAATGGAAGCACGTTTCATGTGTTTTAAACATAAAAAGACTCGTGAAGATCAGGCCAGATATACATTTTTAATGCAACAATGTCACATTCCACGAAACACTCCAAATACTGTCTGTAGTAGTACCAACTGCTATACCATTGCTAAGAATGCTAAGGTAATATATAAATATATGAAATATAAGAAATACTGTTGAAATGCGATTTTTATTTCCATGTTATATACATTAGACATTATACATTGCTTTTAAATAGTGTCCTGGTTTTAAAAGGCACTTACAGGCATACAAATCATAAGAAATATATTAAAATGTAAATTACTGTATTCAGATAGAAGAATCAAACACTGCGGAAAAGTCGGCCATTTTTTTAAATAAATGTTTTTGTTTTCCAGTTTTGTGTGAAATGTTCAAGGCTATTTTACATTTTTTGACGATCAGGTCGTTTAAATTTGTTTGAATCATGCAGTAATCTAAATACTCGTAGTGTGTGTTCACACACAGGCACACACACCGAGCTATAGGCCGT